>NC_051081.1:8263986-8563986 GCF_004664715.2 Peromyscus leucopus
GTGAAGACTGTGTGTGCGTGGTACAGGGCCTTGGAGATTTATGAGGTGGAAAGGGGCGGTATGAAAGATTACATTTACAGGTTAGTTCCCTTCACATCTCAAAGTGACAGATACCAGCGGGGGAGCAGAAGCTTCCACAGGCGTTATCAGTCAAGTCAACTTTTCTACTCAGGGGTTCTCAGTCCACTGGAGGGTGGCTTTTCGGTTCTTTTTTTGAAGGGGTCTGGGGTGTGGTGGTAGTTGAAATGGTCTCTCTCTCCACAGTCCTGGCTGTCCTAGAACTCACTCTGCAGACCAGGCTGGTCTTGAACTGAGAGAGAGAGAGAGAGAGAGAGAGAGAGAGAGAGAGAGAGATCCACCTGCTTCAGTGAGTGCATGAGCCATCACTTCGCGGACCAAGGACCATTCTTATTCAAACCACCACACCCTGCTTCTTTTTTCCATCATCCTCCTTCAAGCATCTGCTGAGATTCAGAACTTGCCTGCCCTGGAGTTCTTCTGCTAAACTTTAATAAATTATCCTCCACCTCAATTTTCATCCATTCTTTATGTTCTTTTATTAATGAGACTAAGAACCCTGAAAGGGGTTGCCAGTCTCAGTGATGGACGAGAATCTTTCCAAAACCACAGCCTAAAATAAAGCCTCCCTGCCCGCGATTACTTCAGTCCTATATCTGGTCATGGGGCTGCCTTGAATATTCCTATACATGTTTGGGTCCAAACCCTTGTTTTCCTTGGGTTGCACACACACACAGTAGACTGTCAAGATAAAATGGGAATCCTGCTTCACTCTCCTTGAGCTGACAAGCTGTTTTCCACACCAGCTGCAACAGTCGAATTCTCTCTAGAAAATGTCAGGGTCCCAGCTACTCAGCATCCACCCCAGTCAACACTTGCTGTTTCCCCTTTCTGGATGCCAATCTTCCTGGTGGGTGTGAACTGACCTTGTGTCATGGCTTTCTCTACATTCTCCCAATTATTATCGACACTGAACACCTTTCCAGGTACTCTGTAGCCAACTGAATAACATCTTAAAATAGGACATTGTATGTATGTCATTATTAGGGGCAAATAAAAATACACACAAAAATATGGTTATAGGGGCTAGAGAGATGGCTCAACATCTAGAGAACACCAGCTGCTCTTCCCAGGACCCAGGTTCAATTCCCAGCACCCATACCCAGTTCCAGTACACCTGACACTCTTTTCTGGCTTCTGTGGACACTGCACAGATGTGATGTACAGACATACATGCAGGCAAAACACTCATACAATACAATAACAACAAAATAATTTAAAATATTGTTATAAATAAACACTAAAGATGTGTCTGAGAGAATATTAACAGTGATTACTTAGTATATTTTTTTTTTTTTTTTTTTTTTTTTTTTTTTTTTTTTTGGTTTTTTCGAGACAGGGTTTCTCTGTGTAGCTTTGCGCCTTTCCTGGGACTCACTTGGTAGCCCAGGCTGGCCTCGAACTCACAGAGATCCGCCTGGCTCTGCCTCCCGAGTGCTGGGATTAAAGGCGTGCGCCACCACCGCCCGGCGATTACTTAGTATATTACATTCATCTGTGATACATTTCTGTTTTGCATCTTCCTTCTTTTATGGGAGTGTATTTGAATAGGTATTTGAAGTGAGAAGCCTGGAGGCAAAAATCACAGAAGTGACTTTCAGAAGAGAAAAACATACCTTTTTTTTTTTTTTTTTTTGGTTTTTGAGACAATGTTTCTCTATGTAATAATTCTGGCTGTCCTGGAACTCACTCTGTAGCCCAGGCAGGCCTTGAACTCAGTGATCTGCCTGCCTCTGCCTCCCAAGTGCTGGGATGACAGGTGTGAGCCACCACTGCCTGGCAAAAAGCATACTTTTCTTTATCTCTTTTTGAGGCCAGAAGTTAGACCCCACCAAGCAGTCAGGAAGGAGGCTCCTAACCCTGAAGGCTTCCCCTCGATGACAACCCCTTGCCCACCAAGGTTGGTTCTTAGAAAAACTACAGATAGCCAGGTGGTTGTGGTGGTGCATGCCTTTAATCCCAACACTTGGGAGGTAGAGGCAGGCCAATCACTGAGTTCAAGGCCAGCCTGGGCTACAGAGTGAGTTCCAGGAAAGGCTCCAAGGCTATACAGAGAAACCTTGTCTCAAAAAACCAAAAACAAAAAAAGAAAAGCCAGAGATGCCTGGTGTGGTGGCACACACCTTTAATTACAGCTCTTAGGAGGTAGAGGCATCTGATCTCTGAGTTCAAGGCCAGGCTGTTCAACCAAGCAGGGGGGCGCTGGGTTGTTGCACATAGAAACCCTGTCTCAAAAAAACCAAACCAACCAACCAACCAACCAACCAACCAAACAAACAAACAAACAAACCTCACAGAGTTAGAGAGCCAATTGCTCTTGGCAGTTCATGTCTGTTTCCTCTAGGGTCGCCTACTCCCTTTGCTAAGTGGGCAATGGAAAGCATGCTAATTGGCAGCTCATGACTACATCCCCTAAAGTCACTCTCACTTTACAACATCCTTTTTAAAACCCTAGGCAGGATCCAGACAGCTGCAACTTCCTCTTGGGACTCCCTTCCTTACAGATTTCATTCAGGGACTCAGGATAAACCAACTTAGCCTTGGCCTCTGGTCACTATTGACTATTCACCCTCTTTGTATCAATCCCAAGCCCATTTGAATCTCTTCAACAGACTTCTTTGCACTCAAGGAGACCATCTGCATCTCATTTTTAAAGTTGTATTTATATTTTTATTTTAAATTATATGTATGTGGGGCTGGAGAGATGGCTCACAAGTTAAGAGCACTTGCTCTTCCAAAGGGCCTGAGTTCAATTCCCAGCAACTACATCTGGTGCCCTCTTCTGGCCTGCAGGAATACATGCAGGCAGAGCACTGGATACATATTTGTAATAAATAAACAAATCTTAAAAAAAAATTATGTGTATGTGTGTCTCTATATGTGTGGAGGCTGTTGGGAGTTTTGTGTGTGTGTGTGTGTGTGTGTGTGTGTGTGTGTGTGTGTCTCCGCGCGCGCACACACACATGTGAGCACAGTTGCTCACTGAAGCCATAAGAGGGCATCAGAACATCAGATCCCCTGGAACTAGAGTTAAACCTGAGGTAGGTGCTGAGAACCAAACTTGGATCCTCTGAAAGGGCAATAAGTACTCTTTGTCATCTTCCCAGTCCTTACATCTCACTTTATTATTATTATTATTATTATTATTATTATATTTATTTATTTTGAAGCAGGGTTTCTCTGTGTAACAGTCCTGGCTGTCCTGGAACTCCCTGTATAGACCAGGCTGGCCTCGAACTCACAGAGATCTGCCTGCCTCTGCCTCCCGAGTGCTGGGATTAAAGGTGTGCACCACCGCTGCAGCCCGGACTTCATGTTACATTTTATTTGTTTCATTGTGTTGTTTTGTTTTAAATGCAGGGCCTTTAGGGTGAAGAGATGGAACACAGGGCTTCCCACGTGCTCAGCAAGGGCTTTATCATTAAGCTAGCCCCACTGTGAGGGGCACCTCCAGAGACAGCCCTCGTCCATAGCGCAAAAGGAGTGGATTCCAACACCTCCCGTACCCATTAATTCCCTGCAATCCTTCGCTTTCTTTCTTACTAGGGAAAAACCTGAAGGCATCACTACATAACACCTAGAAGAACCTTAGAAGAACCTAACACAGTGACCCACAGATTTGTAGTGTCAGTTTGCAAAGCCGAGGCAGAGCTTACTTTAAGACCAGGAGTTTGAGACTGCTCATGGTGACATAATGAGACCCTAACTTAGGGGAAAAGAAAAAGAAAAAAGACAATGAAAAAAATGCCAGGTTTTAGACTGAATAAGCACAGTAATTTATGCCCACCCCTCCAGAAAAAATAATTCTGAGGTGAGAGAAGGCAGGTCTATCAAGTCATTAAAATGGGGGTCAAAGTAGTGAAAATGGAGCTGAAATTTAACCTCTTCTTGGCTTCCTACGTCCAGAGAGTAGTCCAGCTTGGCTGAAGGAGAATGCACCTTCACTATAAAGACCTGTGGTCAATTAGAGAAAGTCAAGGGTCTTTGGCTCAGACACCAGCCGGCCTCCCTCACCCACGCACTGGATCCGTAGCGACCCCTGCTGGCGTTCAAGTAAGGTTCGGGTATGGGTGACAGCTCTGTTTATTCTGGGATCCGCAGAGGTAGTTGGGTGGGTAGGGTGGTCCCAGGCCAGGTGTAGGGTTACTTTGTGCCAGGGCTCAGCGGCTCCACCCGCAGCCACAGCCCGCCCTCTGCGCGCAGGATCAGCTCCGGCTGCCTGCGCGGCTCCTTGTCATCAGGCAGGAGGCGGAAGCGCAGCAGGGTGAGCGCCAGCGCCACCTTCATCTCGTTCATGGCGAAAGTCTGTCCTATGCAGTTCCTGCGGGAGGGAGGGGTGGGGACTGTGACTGCGCCCGGACCCAGCTAGGCATCGTAGGACCCAATCTGACCCGGTCCCTGCCGCGCCTGATCAGCCAGAGGAGCAGGAGGGACCGTGATGCGCCTGGGACAGCGCTTGGGTATCCTACTTCCCCGAAGCTCTTGCAGCCTCAGCGCCCAATTCAGACCAGGGCGGGGCTCTGAGCACAGAACAGCAGCCCTTCACCTTCCAACCCCTACTCTCCAGACCTCAGCAAATAACCTGAGTAGAGGGCAGGAAGGAGACCCAGAACCCGACCGTCCATTTCCCCACTATTTCCACTGTCAGCCCCACTCCATTAACCCAAGCCCGCTGCCCTCACCTGGGCCCCGCTGAGAAGGGAATAAATGCCAGAGGTGACCTGTCTTTGATGTTTTCAGGGTCAAAGCGGAAAGGGTCATAGACCTGCAGAAGACATTGAGCCAAGGTAGATGAGTGACCTTCCAGTACAACTAGGGGCAGAGTCCAGAGTGTTCTCGGGGAGGCGAGGTCTGATTTCCTAGATCAAAGCCACACCTCTTCCCCTAGTATCCCTACCACACGATGTGGGAAAATAGGGGGCAAGACAGGCAGCACCTCAGGGTCCGGCCACACAGATGGGTTGTGATGAATCCCAAAGATGCTGATGAGGCAGGCGACACCTGAGGGAGAAAAGGGGGTTGTACCGACAAGTCTGTGCTGCCTACCCTGGACCCTTATTCCCTGTCCTATGTGCACCTTTAGGGATGACCCGGCCATCTGGGAGCATAACGTCCTGAGTGCAGCATCGGGAGATGACAGGGACCGGGGGATGCAGCCGCATACTCTCCTTGATGCACATGGTCAGGAAAGGCATCTGGTTCAGGTCGTCCCTAAGGAAACCCTTTGAACTATTACTCAAGGAGTAAGAGAGAGACTGGAAGCCCACGTGGATCAGCGAAATGTTTTCTCATCAAGGTGGACCAAATATGTGGTAACTGGAACAGTAGAGAATTAGGAAGTGTTCTAAGTTGGGACTGATTTCCTGCCAAGCTGTAGCCTTCTGACCAGTCCTTAGCCTGGTCCCTCCCTGGTCTCTGGAGCCACAGTGGAGGTGAACACAAAACAGGTGGGAAAGCCACTGTAGGAGGGATGAACGACCCAGGGGCCCTGGGCAGCACATAGACTGCCATTTTGTTTTATTTTATTGAGACAGAGACTCTCCACACAGCCTTGGCTACCTTGGAACTTGCCATGTAGACCAGCCTGACCAGGAACTCAGAGGGCCTCCTGTCTGTCTCCCGCATGCTGGGATTAAGAGTGTGTGCCATTTTATTTGTGTGTGTGTGTGTGTGTGTGTGTGTGTGTGTGTGTGTTTATGAGTGCAGGTCAGGGCTTAAGATCCACTAGAACTGAGTTCCTGTTGGTTGTGAGATGTGGATTCTGGGAACCAAACTTTTCAAGAGCAGGAAGTGCTCTTAACAGCTAAGCCATATCTCTAGCTCTAGCACACTTTAATGCCCAAATATCACCTATGAGTTTCTGAACATAGCACTACATAAGATCTAGGGTACAGGAGAAGAATAAACACTCATGGAAGAAAACATCTATTGGAAAGAAAAAAAGACTAGGGGAAGTACTTTCATTGAACACATGCAAAAAATCACCAACTTTTCCTTATCTCTGTTATCTCAGCAACACAATTTTTTCTGTTTCAAAGCCAACAACCGCTTTCTTGCTAGCCAGCCTTGGTACCAGGTCTGTTCTCTGGGCTCACATTCTGTGCCCGTGAGCAAATACAGGGAAATCATCAGAGTGACTCAACCCCTACTTGAGGAGGAGAGCCAAGAAGAGAGGAATGTGCCAGGAAAACCTGTTCTCACCATTCAATCTCCTCAGGCTCTCGGTCCCTCAGCAGCTCCCGCACCTCCTGCCGGCAGCGCTCCTGGTACTCTGGGTGCCTCGCCAGGTTGTACAGGACCCAGGAGAGCCCACTGGCTGTGGTGTCATGGCCTGAGGGACAGACAGGCATGGGTCTCTGCACTGCTTCAGCACTACTGAGTGGACAGCACCCCGCAATTAAGTCCAGGAAAGGATGGAAAAGGGAAAGGGTAGAACCGAAGGATTCCAGGTCCTCCCAACAAGTCTCAAGATGGAGAAACTCCTGCCTCCTCCCTAGTCCCACACTGGGACCCTCACCCTCAAACATGAACGTGTCAGCCTCTGCTCTGATGTCCTCGTCTGACAGCTCCTTTCCATCTTCATCCTGAAGGCCAAGCAAGACCCACGAAATCTCAGAAGTTCTGAAAATTTCTGTGTTTAAACTATGACATTTTCAAAGGATCTGTTGTTCAGCCAGAAACCAAAGGCCACCCACCACTGCATATCTCTTGGCTATTACTATTGGTACAATCACACCTTCCCAGGCTTTCTGCTGGTTATCCTGTTTCCTGTGTTGTTCACAGTTGGAAGAGCCAGTAACTTATACATAAAATGTCACCATGTTTCTGCTTAATGAGGAATTTATGGAAAACCAACAGTGACTTGATATGTAAGATGACTGTATGGCAACTTGCCTTGGGAATCAGAAGTACATCTTTATTCCAAAGACTTCTATCTATATTCAAAAATGTTAGATCCAGGGAACCTTATCTCACCTGTTGAAACATTGTTTGCAAATCTACAGACTTTGCCCTGAAGAGAAGCTGTTTAACTCTAGAACAAAGTTTTCTCTCTCTTCCCTTCCTCCTTTCCTCCCTTTCTCCCTCCCTCCCTCCCTCCCTCTTTGTTCACCATTTACCACCTTGAGGGGAACTAGATTCAGGTGTACTTGTTATTCAACATGAACCACAGATGATAATGCACTGCCCTTTCTCTGTGATGTAAACCCTGTGGCACATACAGCTAAACACTTCATCTCCTGGAAAGGGGGAAAATGGAGAAGCCATTGCTGTATCTTATTCTGGCTGTGCCTGTTGCCATGACTAATTAAGGGCTGCTGTGATTACTGACTTGAAGCAGTTGCAAACTGTGTGCATGTACAGACATAAATGCCCTACAGTGATGTATTAACCTGTAAAGTGCTCAGGCTTTTCACAGTTTCAGCCTTGGCAGTTTCCTGAAGTCTGTATTCCAGGATCATTGATAAAATCTGCCTATGCATGCCATGTCTCTCCCAACCCCACACCTGCATGGCTCCACAGTGCCCCCTGTATCAAGCTCATGTTATTTGACTTGACATTTGGCATCGATATTCATCCTGCTTCTTGATAAGCCCACCTTGACCAACAGCAGCACATCAATGAAATCCAAAGTCTTGTTCTCAGCCTTGGACTTTAGGAAATCATCCAAACCCTGATCTGGGAGGGTGCAGCGCCGCTTCTGGATGACAGCATCAGTGAATTTATGCACCAAGTTGCAGGCCTTACGGAAGCGCATCCCATCGGGGGTGAGATGGTACAGCAGGTCAATGTACAGCAGAGGCTGTTGGTGCCTTTTGGCCACTAGAGCACTGAGCTCCAAGATGGCAGCAATATATTCACTAGGCTTCCTTCAGGATTTGGACAGAGGAGACAGCAATTTAAAATACATGAATCTTGTGCTTCTTACCAGCAGCCAGGAGCCATTGGGAATGGAGTAGCCAGGAACAGTTGGCCACAGAAGAAGAGTGGAATGAGCCCTGAGATTCAACTCTCAACAAACTCATCACATCTCTGTGAGCTGCCTCCACACCCATAGGCCCCCAAACCACAGTGTGGACAGCTCTCAATACTGACTTATTATGAAGACACTAGATGAGTCAACAGTGGCAACATTGATACTGATAGGTGAGCTGAACCCTAGGTCCTTTTGAAAAAGAATGAGGTCCAAGCTAGATGAACAGTTTAAGGAAGGAGGTATCATTAGCTCTGCAACTTAGAATTAACTCCCTAAGGGGTGTGTGTGTGTGTGTGTGTGTGTGAGTGTGTGTGTGTGTGTGTGTGTGTATTCTTGAACTTTATTTATATATTATATATTTATTTATTTAAAAATTTTATATTTATTTAAATATTGATATCTTACTTATTTACATATTTTTTGGTATATAATTTATTTATTTTGTTGGGCATGGCAGCACATGACTTTAATCCCAGCACCCTGGAGGCAGAGCCAGGTAGATCTCTGTGAGTTTGAGGTCAGCCTGGTCTACATAGTAAGTTTCAGTCCAGCTAAGGATACATAGAGAGACCTTGTCTCAAAAAAAAGTATTTATTTTTATTTTATGTGTTTTGCCTGATGTATGCATTTGTACACCGGTGTCCTTGAAGGGCAGAAGAATGTGTTGGGTCACCTAGAACTGGAGTTACAGATAGTTGTAAACTTCCATGTGGGTGCTGGGAATCAAACTCAGGTCTCTGCAAGTGTCAGCTCTCCAGCTCTCCTATAGAATATTCAAGGCCATAGAACTTCAAGATGTGGGGGCTAGGGAGGAATGTCTTAGGACATTAGGTATGTTCTTGATGGGGATAGTCTATCTGTCTGCCTCTTTGTTTGTCTGTCTGTTTCTAGATGCTATGAGGTGTCAGACTCTTTTAGCAGGTGCTCCTGGCTGTGATGTGCTGTTATACAGGCTCAATGGAGCTGACCGACCATTGACTAAGGCTTCCGAAACCACAGGCCAGAATCAGCCTGCCCTCATTTCAAGCTCTCTCAAGTACTTTGCACACTCTTGGAAATATGACTAGCACAAGAAATATGACAAACACCTTCATAGTTTCCCTAGAGCCATAGACTAAAAGTACTCCTGCCTTACACTGGCCGTTTGATCCCTTGAATTTCATTTCTAAGGTGCCTCCCCATTTCCTCTCCCACCAATTCTGCTTGTCATCATCTCTGTGGCTTTACTGAAACAATCCTACCTCCTGCGAGGAAGAATCACTTTCTCCTTTCCCACGTCTTTCAGCGTTGGTTCTGAACCACCTCCTCTAGGGAGGCCACTCTAGTCCTCCTAGTCAGTCCTCCCTCCTTTTGGTCCATGACCCAGGTTCTGAGGCCCAGAACAAAGACTCACTCCTGACAGTTGCTGTTAAAACTGAAGACACATTTCTGTAGACTGTCCAGAGTCATGAGGCTGACATGTTCAAACATGTCCAGACGGGCACTGCCTTTGGATATCATGTGCTGCCATTTGGCCTGGCAGAAGGAGAGAGGACAGGGATTAGACCTTGGCTCCTTGAGACCCTGCCTAATCAAAACCCCTGACCCAGAACCAGCCTCTTCATCTTATGCTCCAACCACACAAAACCAGGAATAGCCAGGGTGTGGAAATGAGGGTTCCAGGGACTCACATGCATGATGTTGGTGCTGTCATTGAAAATCTTCACATACGGCTTCAGGATGTTGAAATGGAAGGCGGGTGTCAGCATGCGACGGTGGCGGGTCCACTTGTCACCAGCACTCACCAAAAGCCCATCCCCTGGTAGAGCAGCCATAGTATTAGGCAAGAGTAGACCTTTCCCTGACCCCCAAGGGTGTCCTTTGCCCCTCGCCTGCAGATACTCACCCAGCCAAGGTTTCAGAAAGCTGTAGAATATCACATCCTTGAGAGCAACTGCAGCTGACATGAACAAGGACAGTTGGGGGTCACAGAGTCAGTGAGGGCAGACCATGGAAGGTGGGAGTCTGTCCTTCACCTCCAAAGTCCACATGCCATGAAGAGAACCAAGGACAGAGGAAGCAAAATGAAGTTGAAAATGAGAGAAGACTAGACCAGGCAGTAGCAGTAGCAGCAGGTAAGACAAAGGTATGGCCTGACATGCTACATTATGCTGCAGCACCAATTCACATGGCTTCTACATAGTCTAACATGTCTGCCATACCTGATCCCATCACAAAACTCTGTGACATTTAATGGAACGTAGGTCTCTGTCATCTAGGCACCCTAGGTATCTGACATTTCCTGAACAGATATGGGACACATCACAAGGACACATAAGGGTTAACCTGACATAACTACCTTGACATCTTGACCCCTTATGCTATAACATGGACCAGAGATCATCTGACAGACCTCTGTGTATACCTCAGTCAAGCTGCTGACAAGATTTGAGAATAGTTATGTATGGTGGTTTGAATGAGAATGTCTCCCAGAGGCTAATGTACACGAATATTTGTTCTCCAGCTGGAGGCACTGTTTATGGAGGTTTAACAGGTGTTGCTTTGCTGGATGAAATGCCTCACTTGTGTCGGGCTTTTGAGAGTTCACAGACTATAGCTACTCCTGGATTCCTCTTTCTTCTTTGTGTTTATGGTTGAGTATGCGATCTCTCAGTTTCCTACTCTTGTCACCATCACCATGGTGGACTCTCCCTCCAAAACCATAATTTAAAATAAAATAAACTCTTCCCTCTATGAGTTCCCTTGGTCATGGCATTTTATCACAGCAACAGAAAAGTTACTAAGGAATTGTGGTTCTTGTTGTTTCCAACACTCAAGAGGTTAAATCAAGAAAATCCAGAGTTTGAGGCTAGCCTGGACTGAGCAGCAAAACAGTATCTCAAAAAAAGCAAAAGCTCCATTAATATACCAGATCTGGCCCAGATCGTAACCCACTGATCTCACCTGGAGGTTCTTAAAGTCTTGCCTTGGATACAACATCGATAAAGTATCCATCATTTCTCAGAAGGACCCTGGATCCCAGACCTCAGATAGCCCTAAAGAGGGTCCAGAGATAAAAAACAAGAAGGCCATCTCCAATAGCTTCTCAGTACCTGCCATGCCTCAAATATTCAGATCTGAAGTTAAGCCCAGACATGACCACTATCATGCATCTCAGCTGCAACAAATACAAATGCAAAAAAAAGGAGATGGAAATGTAATGTAAACTTGCAACAGCTGTGACCACACAGATGACATCACATAATTATGTTCACAAAATAAGCAACATGATCAGACATAAGACAGGGTATGTCCAGGTAAGAAAAATGGGGGAGCATCAGGGCCACAACCCAGCCTGCCTGCCTGATACACATTACATTATCAGCTAGAGAAATCACAGAGACCTCAGTTGTGGGCAAGCTGGAGCCAGTACAGTCCACATGGAGTAAAGAGCATGGACTTCATGAACGTAGGGTGGTTTGGACTGGGGAGATGACTCAGTGGATACAAGCACTTGCCTCACAAGCCTGAGGGCCAGAGTATGAATCCCCCAAAACTAGACTTGGCAGCACGTCTGTAATCCCAGTGTTCTTATGGTAAAATAGGAGCCAGATACAAGAGGGTTCTCCACCTGCCCCTGAAGCTTGAGGTCTATCCAACTTGTGTGCATATACTTGAGTAAACAATGAGAGACCTTGTCTCAAACAAGGTGGAAGGCAAGGATCAACACCCAAGGTGCCTTCTAACTCCACACGTGTGCCATGGCATACACATGCCTGCACTCACATGCACAAACATGCCCTCCCACAAGCATTTTAAAGAGTAAAGTGGGGGTGGTTGGTTTAGATGCTCAAGTTCCAGGACATAATTGAAATAATTTGGCAGGCAGGGGGTGTCAGGCCCATGCCTGGCAAGGGACAGAGCTGTGGTGACTCTTCTCTTTCCTTTCTTAGCCTGGTGTGTCCCAAGATGGGAAGATGAGAATGCAGAAGGAGGCTAGGCTGAGGTGGGTGTCCTAGGGAGATTTCCAGGCTTTCACAAGACACCAACCAACATAAGGTGATCAACCAACTCAGCAGAGTTGGGTGGTTTGGAAATAACAGACCAGATTCTCTAATAGCCAGCCACCTGGCCCTGCTTTCAACACTACTACTTGTGCCCACAGATATAGCTTGAACAACTCCTCCTCCAGGAAGCCTCTGCATATAATTCTCACAGAGACCACACCTCTCCACTTAGCTGTCAGGGCCTCTCTCCCTCTGACAACACAAGGTTAGGGATGTCCCTGTCAAGTTCTGTCTCAATAACTGACTTCCTCTAGGACAGGACCTTGGGTTGAAGACACCTGGAGACTGAGAAAAGTCCAGAACACCGAGATCCAGGTGAGTGCAGACAATAGAATCACGTGGGAGCTGGTGAAACCATAAAGAGAAGAGAGGGGCTGACAGGGAAGAAAGGAGGGGCTGGACCACTTCAGGAGCTGAACAGAAGTATGTGGCTAGGGAATGGAAGCCCTTAGATTCCCACCACCACCAGCTCCCATGGGTACCTGAGGCATTGAGGACAGATCGGACGATGTCAGAGTGGCACAGAGTGATGACGGGGAACGTTGGGCCCATCCACATCATAAAGCCCTGGGGGTAGGTGACTATCAGCTGGGTCAGTGTCTTCATGCCCTGCTCTGTAGGAGTGACCTGCAAGCAACAGGGGGACAGTCACCTCCTGATGTGGTTTATATCAGGGATCAAGTTGGCTGGGTGAAGAGATGCCCAGGTAGGGATACTCATGACCTCTGGGTGTGTCTGTGATGGTGTTTCAAAAAGAATTATTATTTGCATCAGTAGACAGTGTGGACAATACCATCCAACCCACTGAAGATCTAGAGGGACTAAGCAGAGAAGGGGAAAAGTCCATCTCTTTTCCAGAGCTGGGGCACCCATCTTCTCCTACCATCAGATATCAAGATTCTGGTCTTTGAAATGTTAAGCTCCAGTGTTGTCCCACCTACAAGCTCCCAAATCATGACACATAGACTTCTTATTAATTATGAAAGCTTGGCCAATAGCTTAGGCTTCTTTCTAACTAGCTCTTATAACTTAAATTAACCAATTCTTATTAATTTACTTTCTGCCTCGTGGCTTTATTGCCTCATCTCCATACTGCCCATCCACCTTGCTCTGCACCCCCTGGCATCTCCTCCTTCTTCCCAGTGTCCTCTCTGTATCCAAACTCCTGCCTAGCTATTGACTATTCAGCTTTCTTGTTTGTTTGTTTTTGTTTTTTTAGACAGGGTTTCTCTGTGTTGAAGATCTGGCTGTCCTGGAATTCACGTTGTAGACCAGGCTGGCCTCAAACTCATAGAGATCCACCTGCCTCTGCCTCCTGAGTACTGGGATTAAAGGTGTGCACCACCACTGCCTGGTGGCCATTCAGCTTTTTATTAAACCAATCTGAGTGATATATCTTCACAGTGTACAAAAAAGGTTATTCTACAACTCTCCAGTATTTACACTTGAGCCCCTACACACCCCTGGGTTCTCATATTGTTGTTCCAAGACTGAGTTGCTCACAGTCCAGATTCCTGTTTGCAGATGGCATACTGAGGTACTCCTCCATCTCCATAAAGACATAAGCCAATTTCCATAATGCACTGTACCCCTCTCTCTTGTACCCTGCTTTACATATATGTATAGATATGCATGTATGTATACATAACTGTATATGTGTGATCATGTGCTGCATAATGTCTTTGTCAAAGACAGACTGCACAGATTTATCTGTTATGGCTACAATGAAGCTAAAGAATCTCTGTTGCCTCTTATTTTCTTTATACATTTCTATGTTTAGATACATTCAGATGCATAAATAGCATGATATAACAAATCTCCTACAATATTGAGGATAGCACCATGATGTCCAGATTTGTATAGTAGAACAACAATTGGTACCACATAGTCTAGGTGTACAGTGAACTACACCTAGTAGATTTGTGTCAGTAGACTCTGAGGTCAGCACAATCACAATACCCCTTTTGGACAGATTTCTCAGAAAATGTCCTCATCACTTCTCCATCTCTCTCTCTCTCTCTCTCTCTCTCTCTCTCTCTCTCTCTCTCTCTCTCTCTCTCTCCCTCTCTCTCTCTCTCTGTGTGTGTGTGTGTGTGTGTGTTTACTATTTGTTCCACTTCTCCAGAAAACTGTAACTAAGTCTCTTTCCCAGGAGCATTAGGGTCCCTTCTGCAGCCTGTGGAAATGACACAGCTTCTGTCATAAGTGAACCTGTGTCTTGATTTTGCAGGGATGAAGGGAGCCCTTCCCTCTTTCTATTCTGTTCCTCCCAGAGCCATGCCCAAGACCCAAGTGTCCACTCCAGACCCAGTGGACAAGTTAGGATATGTACCCATGACCTCTCATGTCCTAGCTGGTCCACAAGGTCTCCAGTTCTTCCCCTGGGCAAAGGGCCACACACCAGGGAACTCCAGCCTTAGCAGGTTCCAGGGGAGCAGGAGTGACCTCCAAGTCTCCATTAGGATAGCAGCTCCCACCCACATCACCAGATGCCCACCAGCCTCAGAGCATCGGGAACCTCTGTGCACAGCCCACACTGAGCCATGTGCAAGTGAAGCAGCTGGAGTAAGCCACCTAAATGGGAGATCAGATGGGAGTCAAAGTCCAAAGTGTGGGGTCAAGGGTGGGGTGAAGGAAGGTCCATGGGAGGGTGAGTAGGGTAAAGAGTGGGGTCAAGGGAGGTGGGGGGGTGAGTGGGTAAAGGGTGGGGGTCAAGGAAGGTCCACGGGGTGGGGGGGAGTGGACAGTTTTCATCCAGGTAGTACAACAGGGCCCACTGGTCTATCTTTGGGAAGAAGAGCACGATAAGGAGGAAGTGGCCCAGGGAGGGAGGTGGGGAGTCAGCCTGCAGCTCGGCTGTCGCCAGCTGTGCCCTGCCTGTGTGCAGTTGGGGAGAGAGATCAAAGATCAATACTGGAGAGCTGTAGGACAGAGACGGGCTCACACAAAGAAACGGCCACAGTCCCCGGGAGGCCTCCAGTCCAACAAGCAGAACGGAGGAAATGTCGGGGTCTCCACTCTGTGTCTCCCACCCTGAGAACTCAGTATCCTCCAGTGTGAGGAAGAGAGTTGGAAATCCAGAGCAGACTGGGGTGGGAGCACAGGGAGGTGAGAGGGGAAGGCATACCCGAGACCATCAGCTCACCCACCCCAGCAGTCTGAGCCCCGTTCCTGGCCCCCAAAAGACCATCCACTCTGACACCCCCACTCATCCTGACGCCGCACTTACCATTCCCACATGGCCCATAAGCCAGTTCCTTTTGGGGGGCTGAGGGAAACCACGGAGGTGACGGAGGTGACGGTAGTTCCCATAGGCAGCATAGGTCTGGGTCAGAATTCGGGCCAGGAGCCAGAGGGCCCCAGCCAGCAGCAGGAGCTGCCACAGGGAGGCCACCTCAGGCCCCAGCCCCAGGCGGGACAGGCTCAGCTGTGTCATCCTGCTGGGTGGATAAGTGAGCAGTGAACAATGAGGACTAGGAAAGGGGCAGGGATCTCCAGAGACACTGGACAGAGGACAGAGCAGGAAGGAGGAGTGAGATCCCGGGATATGCAGGGGAAGGGTCTATAAGAGTAGACAAGAAAATGAGGAGGGGAAGGAGGAGCACGGGGATGAGGGGGAGGACCAGCGCTAGCAAAACATAGAGGAGGAGAGAGATTGATCTGGAGTCGACATCCCTAAATTATGCAAAATTAAAATCCAGGGGTTCAGTTATTCATAAACTACCATCCCCAAAGCCAGCTGGCTCCCTGCGGCATCCATGCTTGGCCAGCTGGCTTTCTGCCCTGCCCTGGCCTTGGGTTGTACCTTCCCTATCCCAGACTAGGTCCCTGCAATATCACCACCCCCAGCCTGGCACCTCCTCTCAGGAACAGGAATCTACCATACCTTCCCTCTCCTCTTCTGGGACTCTTTTGTCCCTGGCTTCTGGACACTGGGAGGCTGGGCCTTTCTAAGCCAGCCAATCTCTGCCAAGCCTGGATGCCTCCTCCTTGCCTGGGAAAGTGGCCAAGATGGGGGTAGAATCAGCCTGGTGCAGAGAGGAATCATCATAAGCTGGCAAAACATGGACACCTGAATCTTAGGACTACTGTGGGACAAGGTTGATGCTGTGTTATGTATTTCCAGCATCCTTGCTCCTCCATGGATATGGTACACTAAGAAAAGGGTGAACTTGGAAATCCACAAGCTGGGAGATCAGAATCTAGCCAGCTCGGTGCCTGATCATTTCCTGAGCTCCTGTCCAATGGGCTGTGAGGATGACAGGCACCATTTTTCAGTACAATATGAGAAGGCTATGGGACTGAAGAGTCCGCCCACCAGCTACTCAGCCTGGTGGCGTTCAAGTCCTGCCTTCCCAGCAGAAACAAGACTTTCCAGAGCAGGAACAGAGAATGAACCCCAATTGGGGTTTCCAGGTCCAAAACCAGGCATCAGGAATCCAGTTGAGACTGGGATGGTTAGAGCTGGGAAGTGCAGTCATGTGCGGGTGAGAGAGACCTTGAACAGATGGGATCCAGGGGAAGGTAAGTGTGTGTGTGTGTGTGTGTGTGTGTGTGTGTGTGTGTGTGTGTGTGTGTAAGCCAGAAGACATCTTCTCTCCTATAGCCGGAGTCACAGGTGGTTGTGAGCCACCTGACATGGGGGCTGGGAACTGGTCCTCTGGAAGAGCAGGAACATTCTTAACTGCTGAGCTCTCTCTCTAGTTCCCTTCACTTTCTTCTTTCTTTCTTTTTCCTTTTTTCTTCCTTTCTTTCTTAATTTCTCTTTCTCTTTCCTCCCTCTCTCCCTTCTCCCTTTTTCTTTCTTTCTGGTTTTTTTTGAGAGAGTTTCTGTGTAGCCCTGGCTGTCCTGGAACTTGTTCTATAGATCAGGTTGGCCTTGAACTCAGAGACCCACCTGCCTCTGCTTCCTGAGTGCTGGGATTAAAGATATGGACCACCACACCCAGCCCACCTCCTTCCTTTTCTAAAATGGAGTCTAAATGACATTTTATTTAATAATCACTCTTCTGTATGATCATAATTTGTGTATTTTGTTGTTCTGAGGCAGTGTTTATGCTGTGTAGCTAAAGATGACTTAAGCTTCTAAACCTCCTAATTTCAGCCCTGAGAGCTGGAATTACCGGTGTGCTCCAGAATTCTCCGTTTATGCAAAATTGGAGACCAAACCCAGGACCCTCTTTTTTTTTTTTTTTTTTTTTAACTTATTTTTAATTTATATTCATTGGTGTTTTGCCAGCATGTGTGAGAATGTCAGAAGTCCTGGAGCTGTAGTTACAGACAGCCATGTGGATACTGGGTATTGAACCCATTCCATTACATCTGGAAGAGTAGTCAGTGCTCTTAACTGCTGAGTCATCTCTCCAGTACCTCCTCCCTCCCCTTCCCAGGGCCTCTTCTATGCTAGGCAAGCACTCTACAAACTCAGCCTTCTGATTTATATTAAGCTCAGGAGAGGAACGAGGACTTCCAGGTAGAGTGGACAGGATCAGGTACTGCTTAGGCTATAGGGACAGGGCAGAGAGGAGGAGGGATACTCAGAAATGTATGGGAAGGGATGAGAGGGGAACAGAGATATAGAGGAAGAGGAAGAGAGGGAGATTAGACTGTGAAGACATGGAAATGAGAGACTGATTAAAGTTCCCACCTGTCTAAGTCATATGGGCATTACTTGCAACTCAGTTGCCTAGAAATCCTTATCTCCTGGACCACCTGGCCCCTGCTGCTATATTCACACCCCATCCTGAGCCAGGACCCTGTAGCCCCACCAGCAGCAGCTTGGTACCTTCTCATGTGTTCCCCACATCCTCCTCCCCTCTTTTGGGGCATCTTTGTCTCTGGCTCCTGGAGGGGTTTATGAGGGCCTGGGTGGGACTAGATCAGCCAATCACTTCCAGACCTAGCTGCTTGCTCCTGGCCTGGGAAGGTGGCCAAGATGTGGGGGTAGCTGGCCTTGTTTAAAGGTGAGACAACCAGGCTTGTAAAACACTTGATCCTTAGAACTTGGGCACTCCCTTCTGGGATGAGGGGCAAGAATGGAGGTGTGGGCAAAGGTAATTCTGAGTTATCACATGTCCAGCACCCATGTCCTTGTAAGGACAGGATACATTAGGCAAAAGAACAGAATCATAGACCAGGAGACCAGGATCAGGTAATCCCAGCCCCAGAGAAGCTTGCAAGGTGGAAGGATGGTGTGCAACATTTTTTTGGTGTGAAACTAAGGTTCTATGATGCTCCTGCATGGCAGTCTCACAGCCTGGGAAAATTCATGTCCTTCCCCTAAGAATTAGAATGTAAGCAGACCAGGGCCCAGGTGAAAAGGATCAGTTATAAAGAATCCAGCACTGTTGGAGATTACCCAGGTCAGATTGCAAAGATAATGAGCCCAGCTGCCAGAACGTGCCTGGGGCTGGGCTGAGCTGCAGGGCAAGGGGTACAGGCACTAGGGCACATGTGGGGTGGGACTGAAAAGGGTTCTGAGGAGATGGGGTCCACACAGGGGAGAGCAGAACAAAGGAACACTGAGTGAGTCCTCTTTCTACCCCATCTTTCTCTGACTGTGGGGAGGGCCAGCTCTCCTGACCGCAGTTCTCACAGCTGGGGAGGGAGCTGTCCATAGAGCCTCTGAGGAGAGGAGAGGAGTGCCAGCAGAGGGAGTGAAGGAAGAGCTGCTGTGAGCAAGCCCTGTAAGTAGAGAGGGTATCGCATGCAGGGAAATGTCTTACTTAGCATTCTATTGCTGCGATGAAACACAATGACCAAAAAGCAAGTTGGGGGAAAACGAGTTTATTTGGCTTATATTTCCACATTGCTTTTCATTATTGAAGGAAGTCAGGACAGGAACTCACACAGGGCAGGATCCTGGAGGCAGGAGCTGACACAGAGGCCATGGAGGGTGCTGCTTACTGACTTGCTGCTCATGGCTTGCTCAGTCTGCTTTCTTATAGAACCTAGGACCACCAGCCCAGAGATGGCACTGCCCATAATGTGCTGGGCCCTCCCACACTGATCACTAATTGAGAAAATGCCTTACAGCTAGATCTCATGGTGGCATTTCCTCACCCGAGACTCCTTCCTCTGACGACTCTTTGTGTGTCAAGTTGACACACAAAACCAGCCAGTACAGGAAAGTACTACACAGTGCAGCATCTTTCCCATAAAACTTGCTTACTGTACACCAGGTGGCTATAGTGCTTGATCTTGGGTGTCTGGATCTGGAATCAACTAAGAGGAATTCCTCCAGACAAGCTTATGAGGCTATTTCCTGGAAAGATTAACTGGAAAGGAAGACCCTCCCCTAGAAGGCAACACCTGGTGACTGCAGCCCAGATACAGAGAGATAGAGAGATCTGAAGGAAAAGCAGGGTTGCTTTTTCCTGTCCACCTTTGCTCCTTGCTGGTGAGTGGATCTACTCTGAATCTGCCACTGTTTGCAGACACTGGAATCTATATTCGTCATTCTTCCAATGTAAACTATAGACCAATGGTTCTTCAGGTACCCTCCAGGTTTGTTTGTTTGTTTGTTTTTTTAAGATTTATTTATTTATTATGTATACAGCATATATGACTGCTGGCCAGAAGAGGACGCCAGATCTCATTACAGATGGTTGTGAGCCACCATGTGGTTGCTGGGAATTGAACTCGGGACCTCTGGAAGAGTAGTCAGTGCTCTTGACTGCTGAGCCATCTCTCCAGCCCATCCCTCCAGGTTTTGAACTGCTGAAGATCCAGCTTCATGGACTGAGCAAGTACAAGGTTCTCAACTTCACCATATAGACATTGTAACCTCTCTACCATACAGACTGCCAGAACTGTGTAAGACATGCTAACATACCCTTTAGTAATGTATTTCCATTGTATTGGCTCTGTTCCTCTAAAGGACTGTGATGACCATGATGGTATAAGGTGTGTCTATTCTTGCATGCAGGCAACCTCAAGTTTTCCTACAATGCGCTCCTCAGCAGTCTGGGCCAGAGTCCTGGATGTCACAGGGGGAGACACAAGTGATGGCATCCAGAGAAGAAAAGATGTTCATTTAATAGAAGAGCTAACTGCTGTTCAGGAGGACAAGCCCCTAGGCCAGATCACATGATTCCCCTTGAACCACCCAGGAATCTGTCCAGACTTACTCTGTGATTGGCCCCATAGAGCAAGTGCTCAAAGAGTCATATTCCTAGCAGAACTACTATGACGGGAAGGGGACGAGGTGTGTGTGTGTGTGTGTGTGTGTGTGTGTGTGTGTGTGTGTGTGTGTGTGGGCTCCTCACCTCCCTCTACCTGCCTCATTGCCACCTCAGTTCAGTCAGCAAGAGCATCAGGAGTCTGTCTCTAGAGCCCTCAGAAGGGTGATATGTGACCTTCCCAGAATTCCCACTGCAGTCCTGGACACACACATTGAGCCCATGAAGATGGCTCCCTTTGTGCCTGCTGTTCTCAAACTGTCCTATAGAGGGAGCATTCTCCAAGGTCAGGAGACAAACAGGACCCACACTCGCCTGGTAGAAGCAGGCATCTGTAGCAGTGTCAGGTCCTCACAGACCCCCATCCCCTAACTCTTCATGAACATTGTGATGCTAGGCAGAATCTTCAAAGCCTATCAGAGCAGGAAATGAAACAATACAACAAATAGACGACTCTATGAAACCGTTGGCTGCATCATAAAGCAAAGAATGGAGCATTTCCTGATGAAACGAATCCCAGCACCCACGTGGTGGCTCACACCCATCTGTAATGAGATCTGGCGCCCTCTTCTGGCCTGCAGGCAAACATGCAGGCAGAACACTGTATACATAATAAATAAATAAATCTTTAAAAAAATCTTATAAATTTTTTTTAAAGTACTCAGTTGTACAAATATGTGCAAGACATCTATGATGAAAATCTCAAGGCACTGATGAGAGGAATTCAAGGCGATCCAAATAAATGGAGAGACATACAACGTTCATGGATAGGATAACTTAATAATGTTAAAATGCTGATTCTGTTCAAATTGACCTATTGATTTAAAGAAGTTTTTAACAAAATCCTAGCGGCACTCTTTGTAGAAGTAGACACACTGACTTTGAAATTAATTAATTTTGAGACAGGGTCTCACCGTGTAGGTCAAAGTGTCCTGGAACTCCCTAGATCCACCTGCCTCTGCCTCCTGAGTGCTAGGATCAAAGGTACGTGCCTCTGAATTGAATTGAATTCAGGACCTCTGGCAGAGCAGTTTTAAAAAGTGATGTTCAGGTAATTACGAAATTTATGTGAAAACCCAAAGGGCACAGAATTGCCAAAATTTATTTGAAAATAAAAATATAATTGAAGAATCCCATTACTCCCTTCAAAACATGCTATATAGTTATGAGAATCACCGGGCTGGAGAGACAGCTCAGAAGTTAAGAACACTTGCTGCTATGGCAGAGGATCAGGGTTGTTGTATATTTGTGTTCTGACAAATAAAGCTTGCCTGGAGATCAGAGGGTGGAGCTAACCACTAGTTAACCATAGAGGCCAGGTGGTTAATTAATTAAACACCTTTAATCCCAGCACGTAGGAGGAGGAAGCAGGGAGATCAGGAGTTCAAGGCCTCTCTGGGTTACATGAGATTGAACCTGTCTAAAAGAGGAATGGAGCTGGGTAGTACTTGGGATCGCATGCCTTTGATCTCAGCACACGGGAGGTGTAAACCTTTAATCCCAGCGCTAGGGAGGTGGAGATAGGAAAATAAGGCAGGTAGAGACAGGATCTCCCCGCTTCAGTCTGAGGATTCTTAGAGACAGGACCCCTTCCCTTCCCATTTGGTGTGAGGATTTGTAGAGGTAAGAAGTCTCTGGTGGCTGGCTGCTCTGCTTCTCTGATCTTTCAGCTTTCATCCTCGACATCTGACTCTGGGTTTTTATTGTTAAGACTAATTAGGATTGCACAGGGTTCAATTCTCAGGACAAGCATGGCAGCTTACAACTGCCTGTAACTAGTTCTGGGGAGTCCAATGCCCTTTTCTGGATTCTGTGTTTATCTATACTTATGCATGCAGTGTATTCATGCACATAAAATAAAAAGAAATATTTTTTTTATTTGAGACAGGAGCCCTCTATATAGTCCTGGCTGTCCTGGAACTTGCTATGTAGGCCAGGCTAGTCTTGAATTCACAAAATTCACATGCCTCAGTTTCCCGAGTGCTAAGATTAAAGGCTTGTGCCACCTCACCTGTCATAAACAAATGGTCAGCCTTGAAACCATTCATATAAGTAACTATCCAGACTGAGCAGGCTACATTTAGGAATATATATGTGTATTCATATTCATACATGCACACAGTAGCAATGAAAAAAGAGGCCATTTGAAGGAGGAATTTGAAGGAGGGTGGAGAAGGAGACATGGGTGGGTTTGGAAGGAAGAAAGGAAAGGGGAAAATGTTATAACTACATTATAATCTTAAATAAATAAATAAATAAATAGATGTCATGGGAATAATGGGTATGGTGGCCAAATGTTAGCAGCTGCAGTCACCGAAACAGTCCACCCAGCAACTACCAAAATACTCTTTTTCTAGTCTCCTCCCAAACAAAGGACACACAACAACATTCCCAAGGGAATCTAACCCAGAGTTCACCTGTCCCCTTTATTTGCTCAAAGTCTAAGATCTTTCCTGTTGTGCGATGCATCCCTCAGGTTCTGAAGTGAGTGGCTGTGCTCTGAAAAGTATAAAATCAAAGATAGCTATCACCCCAACACACCAAAGAGTGGTGTCACCAGTGTAGGAAGACCATTCGGATCTCACCTGATGGGCTGGGGGTGGCTCAGCAGGGAAGGCAGCCCTCTCCAAACCTGCTGGCTTGCATTCAGTCCAGGAGTCTCAGCGGTGACTCTCATTCCTCCATGTTGTCCTCTGACCTCCACTTATACATTGTGGCACGTGCACCCCCCCCCCCCCCCCCCGGCTCCCACACACAAAATGAATAAGTCAATGTATTTTAAGAAGTAACTACTTCAAGGGGTGACACACAACTTAATCCCAACACCAGAGACACAGAGACTCGTGGCTCTATGTGAGTTTGAGGCCAGCCCAGTCTCCATAGAAAGTACCAAGCCAGCCAGGGTTACACAGCGAGATCTTGTCTCAAATAACTGTAAACAAACAAATAAATAACATCACGTGATACTTGTTTCAATTCATGGTAAGCTAAGTTATTTGGGTTATGTTTCTGGGTGTTTGCTACTCTCAAACCTGAATACTTTTCCATTTTTCCAATTCTTTTTTTTTTTTTTTTGAGACAAGGTTTCTCTGTGTAGCTTTGGAGCCTGTCCTGGAACTCACTCTGTAGCCCAGGCTGGCCTCGAACTCACAGAGATCTGCCTGCCTCTGCCTCCTGAGTGCTGGGGGATTAAAGGTGTATGCCACCACCGCCTGGCTTAAATAATGTTTTTTGAGGCAGTACCTCATGTACACCAGACTGGCTTGGAACTTGTGTAGCCAAGGATGACCTTGAATTTCTGATCTTCCTGCCTCCACCTCCCAAGTGCTAAGTTTTAGGCTTGTAACACCATGTTATGGGATGCTGGGAATGGAACCTAGGGCTCCCATTCTATCAACAGTCCTCTGTCCCCCTTTAAGACTGTATTTCACTGTGTAGCTCAGGCTGACTGCAACCATTAGTCTCTAACATCCTTCTACTTCAGCCTCTGGGAGGGTAGGCACGTGCCACTATGACCAATTCAAAGTCAGTCCGTTTTGTTTTGTTTTAAACCAAGCATGTCAGCCTAGTGCAAAAGCCAAGACTTGATTTTTTTTTTCCCCTCGAAGATTCATTGTATTTATTATGTATACAGTGTTGTGTCTCCACCATGTGGTTGCTGGGAATTGAACTCAGGACCTCTGGAAGAGCAGCCAGTGCTCTTAACCTCTGAGCCATTTCTCCAGCCCTTGAACCTTGAACCTCAGTTTTTTTTTTTTTGTTTTTTTTTTTTAAGATTTATTTATTTATTATGTATACAGAAAAGGGCGCCAGATCTCATTACAGGTGGTTGTGAGCCACCACATGGTTGCTGGGAATTGAACTCAGGACCTCTGGAAGAGCAGTCGGTGCTTTTAACCGCTGAGCCATCTCTCCAGCCCTTGAAACTCAGTTTTAACGATCTTGTGATAGGAAAAGAAAAGTCAGAGCTGGGAAGTGATTCAATAGGGTAAGTTTGTGAGAGCCTCCTGCAGGCAGGAGTGCTCAATGGACAACTGCACTGTTGCCGAAAAGGCAAAAGAAAGCTGGGGAGCCTGTCAGTATAATTGCACATAAATTTTAGCTGCTTTAGCCATCACAAGCCCTAAAAGTTATTTAACACCATCCTTCAGGGTTCCGAGAGTCCCCACGCTGGAGGAACTTCGGATCCTACAACTATCCCTTCCTATGTAAGAGGCCGGGTCTAGTGAAGCGGTCTGCTCCCGGAGGATCGCTCTAAGTCTGACCACAAGAGAATAAAGGTGGAAATGAAGTGACTTTCAGGGTTTGCCTCAATGATCACAAAGACTCAATTCTAGTGGAAAGCCTGCTCCCCTCTCCCACTCAAAACACCTATGGTAGATCTCACAGGATAAAGTCTAGGCTTGAACTCCAGGAGAACACTGATCAGCATGGAGGCCCTGTGGTCACCCAGCAGGCAGTGAGACTCTTGGGGTCAAATTCTGGGCTGGTGCTCACTGCCCCTCAGGCACAGGAGACAGCTCTACTTATTCAGAAATCCAAAAAGGTAGGCGGGTGGGTGGGGGTGGTCCCAGGCTAGATGTTGGGGGGTCACTGTGCACCGGTGCTCAGCGGCTCCACCCGCAGCCACAGCCCGCCCTCTGCGCGCAGGATCAGCTCCGGCTGCCTGCGCGGCTCCTTGTGGTCCGGCAGGACGCGGAAGCGCAGCAGGGTGAGCGCCAGCGCCACCTTCATCTCGTTCATGGCGAAAGTCTGTCCTATGCAGTTCCTGCGGGAGGACAGGGTGGGGACTGCACGGAGACCCAGCCAGGCACCCTCGGACCCATGCTGACCGTGTGCCCGCTGCACCTGGTCGGTTTGAGGGGCAGGAGGGCGCTGGATGGCCGTCCGTATTACTGGGACCTTCCCCTCAGCGCCCAACTCGAACCAGGGCGGGGCTCAGAGTACAGAGCCTTTGGCCTTGCAACCCTTGATTCTGCAGACCTTTGCACATAACCCAAACACAGGTCGGGAAGGAGACCCAGAATCCTGACCCACCCAGTTGTCCCCTGTCCCCACTATCAGATCCATATTCCTCCCCCTTTACCCCAAGACCACCAGCCTCACCTGGGCCCCGCTGAGAAGGGAATAAAAGCCAGAGGAGACCTCTTCTGTGGGGTTTCTGGGTCAAATCTGAAGGGGTTGTAGACCTGCAAGCCAGGCAAGACTATGCTAACCCGTTGTGTCTCTTCCGACATTGAGCCAACCGCAGTAAAGACAGACATAGAGAAAGGAGAAGTATAGTTCTGGTTTCCCAGGTAGGCCCGTGCCTTTTCCTCAGGTCCCAGAGTTGGGGAAAGGACAGGTTCCCACCTCAGGGTCTGGCCAGACTGAAGGGTTGTGGTGAACTCCAAAGATGCTGATGACACAGACATTCCCTGTTGAGTAAGGAGACCATGAGGACAAGGTCCATGTTGTTTCTGGGGACCCCCATCCTACCCAGGTCCTTCCTCCTACTGAGGCACCTTTCGGGATGACCCGGCCATCTGGGAGCACAACGTCCTGGGTGCAGCAGCGGGAGATCATCGTGACCGGGGGATGCAGCCGCAGACTCTCCTTGATGCACATGGTCAGGAAGGGCAGCTGGGCCAGGTCGTCCCTGAGGAACCACCACACAGTTATCCAGGAGCGATACCAGAGCCCTGCCCAGTCCCTCTGCCACTCGGTGAGGCTGATCCATGGTTGTGTACCCAAACTATTGTTTGTTTAAAAAATATTAATATTTTAAAGTTATGAGTGCGCATGTGTATGCATGTGTGGCACATATGTCTGTGGAGGCCAAAAGAGGGTGTCAGATCTCCTGGAGGTGGATCGTAGGCGGTTGTGAGCTGCCTGATGTTGGTGCTGGGATCTCAGCTAGAGTTCTCTGGAAAAACAGTGAGTGCTCTGAACTGTCGAGTCATCTCTGCTTTAGCCCCTTTGCTTTGGTGTTTCAGTTCTCATGTTGGTCTAAACTAGCTAAACGATTAAGGATGGCCTTTAACCTTGATCCTCTTGCTTCTGCTTCCTAAGTGCTGGGATGAAAGGAATATTAGTAGACTCCAGATATGCTCATAAATACATGAGAAGTTAATAGCTGGTAAATAAAGAGGATACACACACACACACACACACACACACACACACACACACACACTCAGGAAATCTCGAAAATCAACAAATAAAGAACCTATGACCCAGGAGAAAAGTGGAGAAGGTATAAATTAAGAATTCACATGGGGGCAAGATAAGATATTTAAAAAGAGATGTCTAGGTTGGGTCTATAATTCCTGGAGACAAAAGGAGGAAGATGGTAAATTCAAGGCCAGCCTGGGCTACATAGACAACTCTGTGAAAACCAAAAGGAAGGCTGGCTCAGTGGCGCACGCCTTTAATCCCAGCACTGGGAAGCAGAGGCAGGCGGAGCTCTATGAGTTCCAGGCAATCCTGGTCTACATAATGAGCACCAGGACAGCCATGGCACGTAGAAATATAGGGTCTCAACGCCCCCCCCCCCAAAAAAAAACAAAAAAACAAAAAAAAAAAACAAAAGAAAATCCCATGCATGGTGGCTCACAGCTATGTCAGCTATAATTGCAGGGCTTGAGACGCTGAGGCAGAAGGAGGTCAGGACCAGCCCAGGCTATATGACTAACAGTTCAGTGGAATAAGAACTTGTCAAGAAGAGGAGGAGGGGTGACCAAAGAAAATAGGGAATGCCGGCACTCGGGAGGCAGAGGCAGGCGGATCTGTGAGCTTGAAGCCAGCCTGGGCTACAGAGTGAGTTCCAGGACAGCCAGGGCTCCTCAGAGAAACCCTGTCTCAACAAACAAACAAGAAAGAAAGGAAGGAAGAAAGAAAGAAAGAAAGAAAGAAAGAAAGAAAGAAAGAAAGGAAGAAAGAAAGAAAGAAAGAAAGGAAGGAAAGAAAGAAAGAGGGAAGGGGAAATACACACCAGCTCGTAAATTATCAGAGAAATGAAAGATTTTTGGCAGTGGGAGGGATGTTATGTCACATTTACTCCAGGCAAGAATTAACATGTATGGAGGCTGGGTGAGGTGTGAGGCGACAGAGGGACCCAAGCACTAATGCTGGGGATGCAGACATGTACAGAGGCCACCTGTCGTGAGCAGACAGTAGCCCAGGGACCCAACACCAGGGCACTGGGAAGTCAAGCGACATCACTTCCTACTGTGTCCAAGGCCCAGGGTTCCATCCCTAGCACTGCAAAGAAAGACAGTAAATTAAATGTTCCTAGTGTCACAGATGGTTAACTAAAACCAAAATGACTTCCATTCCGGAAAAAGAAGAACCAAGACGAGACTTTTAATATGTAGTGAGTTCTTAGGGCTGGGTGATGGCTCTGTAGATAAAATGCTTGCCATGAAAGTACAAAGAGCAGAGTCCAGATCTCCACCATCCACCAGGTCATAGCTGACCAGATAAGCTGTTAGACTTACCGCACCCACCAGCAACCTCTGTTCAGTGAGACACTGACTCAGTAAAGGAAGTGGGAAAAACCAAGACATCTGATGTCAACATCTGGCCTCCACACACATGCATATACATATGCACACATGTTTGTTCACACACATACAAACACCCATATACACATGCTTACCACCTACACACATCATACACACAGTTTCTAAAGTTCTGGAGCTGGAAAGATGGCTCAACAGTTAACGATTTGTTTCCCAGAATCCATGGTAAGCAGCTCACAGCTGCCTATAACTCAAGTTCCGAGGTATCTGATGCCTTTTTCTGTCATCTGTAACACACTACCACACACATGGCAGACACTCATGTAGCCACACACATACACGCACATGAAAATATATAAAAATTAAAAGTCAAATAATTGCTAGATGTATTGGTATGTGCCTTTAATCTCACACAGTGGCAGGCAGATCTGTCTGAGTTAGAGGCCAGCCTGGTCTAAAAGTGAGTTCTAGGACAGCCAAAGCATAGTGAGACCCTGTCTCAAAACAAAAATTAAAAACATTTTAAAAAGAGTTCTTACAAATCAGGAAAAAACATAGAAATTCCAAAGGTATGAATACAAAGTAATTTGATATGTAAAAGAAAAAGATGTATGCAAGGCTGATCAAAAGATGAACGTCGAGCCGGGCGGTGGTGGCGCACGCCTTTAATCCCAGCACTTGGGAGGCAGAGCCAGGCGGATCTCTGTGAGTTCGAGGCCAGCCTGGGCTACCAAGTGAGCTCCAGGAAAGGCGCAAAGCTACGCAGAGAAACCCTGTCTCGAAAAACCAAAAAAAAAAAAAAAAAAAAAAAAAAAAAAAAAAAAAAAAAAAAGATGAACGTCATGTTCAACACTATCAATATATACAGTGGTGTTCATTCTTGTAGCAGAGTGTGCTATAACTTGTCAGATCGGCAAACACTTTCAAGTTCCACAACATATACGGATACTGAAGAAGACAGTGAGAACTGAGCACTCTCCAGGTCTGTATGTGGAAGTTGATTTTCCAAGAGCCACTGAGTTATAGAACTCATTAGTTATAGAACTCATGAGTGGTGTTTATATATGTATGCAGAGGCCAGAGAAGGTATCAGATTCCCTGGAGTTGAAGTTACAGGCAGTTGTGAGTCACCCAATGTGGGTAAATAGGAACCAAAATTTGGTCCTCTGCAAGAATAGCAAGTAACTGCTGAGCCACTTCTCCAATCCAAAAGGCATTGTTAAATATACAGTTTACCAGCATACAGTCAAAAGGTCTTACTTCAGCAACTGTAGTCTTGGAATTTGTCCTGCGCAGGTATTCACACATGATACAAAGGGTTGAAGTACACAGATACTCCCTAGATTGTGTTTGTTAGAGGAAAAAGCTGGAGGGCCAGCAAGATGGCTCAACACACAAACACACAGTAAATAAATAAATAAATATGATACTTAAAAAAGAGAAAAAGTTTGGAAGCTAGGAAAATGTCCATTAAGATAGGAATGTTTTGATAAATCATGATACATCCATTTAACAAAATACTTGACAGTTAGTCTAAAGGTAGAAATAGGAACCACTAGTCCCATTACACACTGGACAGTAAATCGGCATAGAGATGCTAAAAGGCAATTCAGCAATATGTTTTCTCATTGAAAATATTTCCATAAATGTCCCCAGTGGAGATCTGAGCTGAACAAATGTGGAATGCCACACAGAACCCAAAAGAAGGAGCAGCTGGACACGATGCTGAGTAAAAAGAATAAATCACTATATACACATGTGTACAGGAGGTACTGCTGAGGAAAGACCTGGAAGGGCATATGACTGAAGGCTCTAGAGACCTCCCAGGAGACAAAAGGGGAAATCAAGCATGGGGAAGGGAAAGCTGAAGCCTCAGGCATGCTCCCCAGGGTGCTTCTGGCCAACAGTGAAACACATGGCCCACAAATGCCTTGCCACATCTGCACAGGGTCTGGTTGCCCTAAAGACAGCACACCACACACATTTCTTTTGTTCATTTTGGGACAAGGTCTTACTTTACAGCCTAGGCTGAATAGAGCTCACTATAATCTGCAGCATCCTGGTGCTGATATTATAGACTGAATCACCACACCTGGCTTTCCCACTCACGTTTGCCTTTGATCTTACACTGGCTTCCAAAGGTCGTCAGTGGACACACCTTTGGTTAAAGTTTGAGTGAGTTATTTATTTATTTATTTATTTATTTATTTATTTATTTATTGAAACAGAGTTTCTCTGTATGCAGTCCCGGCTGTCCTGGAACTCACTCTGTAGAGCAGACTCGCCTGGAACTCACAAAGATCCACCTGCCTCTGCCTCCTGAGTGTTGGGGATTAAAGGTGTGTGCCACCACCGCCTGCCAAAGCTCAAATTCTTCACAGTTTCAAAATGTTGTATTCCCAGTTCCAGTCTCATGAGAAGCCTACCTGGTCCTCACATGTGCATTTGCGAGCATCCAGGCACATTGCTCTCTCTGACCCCTAAGCATGACAAACTATCTTCATGCATGTTTCCTTCCTGGTATAGCAGAGATGTCTCCTTGACCTGAAGAACTTGCGACTGCCTCCTTTACTGTGCCATCAAGCAGACTGGCTTCCATTTTTTTTTTTTTTTTTCTGACTCGACTTTGTTCAGCTATTAAGATTGGCCATTCTGTAGACTGAAGCAGGATGATTGCTTGAGTCCATCAGTTTGGTACCAGCCTGGGCAGCATAGCAAATATCCCACTGCAAACTGATCAACTTAAAAATGTATCTAGGAATGGGCATGGTGACATGGTTTTATAATACCAGCACTCAAGAAGGGCATGAGGATTAATTTGAGGCCACTCTAGTGTCTTAGTTAGGGTTGCTGTGAAGAGACACCATGGCCATGGCAACTCTTATAAAGGAAACGATTTCATTGTGACTGGCTTACAGTTTTGGAGGTTCAGTTCATTATCATCATGACAGGAAGCATGGTGGTGTGCAGGCAGACGGGGTGCTGGAGAAGTGAACTAACTGGCTTGAGCTTCTGAGACCTCAAAGCCCACCCCTTAGTGACACACTTCCTCCAACAAAGCCACACCTACTCCAACAAGGGCACACCTCTTAATAGTGCCACTCCCCATGGACCAAGTATTCAAACTCATGCGTTCATGGGGGGGGGGTCATTCCTATTCAAATCATCCCACTAGGCTACATAAAGATATCCTTCCTCAAAAAACCTGTAATTCTGAGGTAGTGTTTCCCTATGTTGCCCAGGACAGAGTTATGACATGGTAGGCACTGTGGACTCACTTCATGAAAGAAAAGCTAGATACCTATTATCCATTGAGATCTTTGTGTATCCCCAGCATTGACCGAAATGTGTGAATTAAACAGAAGAGCAAAAACAAAGGGGAGCTAAGGCCCCGGGAGGAAATGCAAGTTTAAGCAGACAAGCAAAGGAGGGAGGGGAGTTTTGAATCTGTGTTGGTGGCATCTGCTCTCTTCCTACTGCCACCGATTCCCCAGGCAACCCTGAAGGGCACGGTTCCCCAGTCTGCACAGCATACAGATGACTGATAAACCTCTGCCAATTTGACTAGCAAGTTAGTGAGACCTCTGTCACTGAGCATACAGCCTTTCTCTCGCCAGCCAGGCTGGGTATCGCCCTCTGAGCTCGGCTTCTATGCACACCAAGCAATAATGGAAGAATCAACAAAAAGAGCTTCTCCTCCCCATCTGGGGAGCAGTGTCGAAGAGATGGGCTATAGAACAGATCATAAGGACCTGTACTCACCATTCAATCTCCTCAGACTCTCGGTCTTTCAGCAGCTCCCGCACCTCCTGCCGGCAGCGCTCCTGGTATTCCGGGTGCCTCGCCAGGTTGTACAGGACCCAGGAGAGCCCACTGGCCGTAGTGTCATGGCCTGCAGGATAGACGGGAAGACTTGTGTCTCTGGGTTGCTTCCACACCACAGGCTGGACAGTGTCTACACAGTGAGGTCTTTGGGAAGGATGAGGAAGGGATGGAAGGAAGGAATGGAGGGATCCTGAGTATGCCCCTGACAGATGACTCTGGACTAACAGATCCTACGCTCTCTGTAGCTCTACACAGGGACCCTCACCTCTAAACATGAAAGTGTCAGCCTCTGCCCGAATATCCTCATCTGGCAGCTCCTTTCCATGTTCATCCTGTAGACAAAGCAAGACCACAACTCATACAGTCTCTGAGCATTCCCGAGTCTGTCTTGAGACAAGCCCTGACACCCACTGTGCACAAAGGATTCCCCTGTATTATCTCCAGAGCCTTCCACACAATTTCCTCCTTGGCGTTTTGCTGTTCTTTGCTTCTTCTACATAGCATTCAACAGTCACCTCTAAGGCTTATCCCCAATCTTTTCCTCCTTTTTATAACCACTGTTCATGCCACCCTAGTACTTTCTAGATTAAGTTCAACTTCTAGCTAACACTGAACATCAAGATCCACGCAAATCAGATGCCAGGAAAGCCCACCTTGGCCAACAAGAGCACATCGATGAAATCTAAAGTCTTGGACTTAGCCTTGGCCTTCACGAATTCATCAACACCCTGGCTATTGAGGGTGCGGCGTCTCTCCCTAATGACAGCATCTGTGAAGTTGTGCACCATGTCACAGGCCTTGCGGAAGCGCCGCCCATCAAGAGTGAGGTAGTACAGGAAGTCCATATACAGGAAGAGCTTGCGGTGCCGTTTTACTATGAGGGAGCTGAGCTCCAAAATGGCAGCAATGTATTCGCTGGGAGACCTACAGGGCAGGGAGGGGCAGAGAGAAAGCAAACTCTTAGGACACATGAAACCCCACAACCATCCCCTCCCTAATGCAGAGACCAGGACTAAGATCCACCCCTCCAAAAAAAGGTGCCTTCCAACCATACTTCTCTCTGCCTCTTACTCTTTATGAGCCCTCATGTTCCCGGGATTCCAGGGTGGGCATGGGCATTGTTCTCAGCTCTCTTGCCGATATCTGCCGGGTTTTCCACACCACGCTCAGAACTTTCCCTCTCCAGATCCTACATTGTATATCTACCTGACTGTCCGTCCTCTAAAGAGCTGGTATCCAAATTCAGCTGTGACTTAAACTCTCGTCTTAAATACCTATGGCTGCCTGAAAAAACGCACTATGAAGTTCACATCCTTCTGGATGATTGTTTGACATCATTAACATCTAGTTGCCAACTGGACCTGGTGTTCATGCTGCAAACTCAACACTTAGGAAAAAGAGGCAGGAGGATTGTGAGCTCCATGACAACCTGGTCATGTAGTAAGACCCTTTCTAAAAATGAAAAGTTTCATATTCTTTAAATAAAAGTTTCTCTACGTAATCCAGCCTGACTCAAACTTTAATTAAAATTAAAAGAAAAAAAAAAGAGAAGAAAAAAGAAGGCAATTTTCCACTGTCTAATCCTCAGTGACATTTAATCTTTTTTGTTTGCTTTTGTTAAGACAGGGTTTCTCTGTGTAGACCTGGCCATCCTGGAACTTAGAGATCTGCCTGTCTCTCCCCCCACCCCCTTCCATCCCCAGTGCTGGGATTAAAGGAATTGGTTACCACCGCCTGGTGACAGTTAAATCTTTTTTTAAATAATTTTTTTTAACCTTTGATCATATTCTTTCCCCTCTGCCAATTCCTTCTTGAATCTTCCCACCCATCCAACTTTATGTTTTTTTTTCCTCTCTCTTAAAAAAAAAATAAATAAAAATAAAAACTCCACAATGAAACAAAAGGCCGGCACAAAACATCTACACACAAAACAAACAAACAAACAAACAAACAACAACAAAAGGTGTCTGATTTGTGCTGATCAGCTACTCCTGAGCATGAGTGTTAGTTATTTAGCTGCGTTGTGTTCTTACCCTGCAAGGAAGTGTCACGAAACACGACAGAATCCGCTTATAAGAGTTTATTAGAGATACAGGGATAGAGAGTGCAGGCCTGTGGGAGAGACACGTGAGCGGAGAAGAGGAAGAGGAGAAGAGAGAAGGCCGGGAATATGGCGCTCCGCTTTAAAAACCGGCTGGGGGCATGGCCAGGTCACGTCACTACTCCATGCATGTGTGTAGATCACATGGTCACGTAGCACGCTTACGTAGCCATGTAACGTCACGGATTCTGGTCACGCGAGATGCCTTGGCCGGAACTTGCTAGGCGGAGATGTCCGGGTCCGCCAGGTATCCTGGCTACGAGAGACGCTTTGACCCGGAAATGGCTAGGCGGAAGTGTCCGCCTGGTAAATGGGACCGTGGGGGGCGTGTTGTAAACCCTTCATTCCCGACTCTTATTTTTAAAAAAAAAGAAAAAATTGTGGTTGACTGGGTACGGGGGCGACGTTTCTCTCAAAAACTGCTTCCAGCTGAATAGTGGGCGTTGGTTGGCTCTTGGGGGGGTGAGGGGTATCTTGTGAAGTCCGGGGATGATGGTGGAGGTCCTGGAATGATGTTCTGCCGTCTCCTGGTTCTGCGGCTGTCCATCCGTGCTGCTGCTGGGGACCTCCCATTTAACAAGATACTGTTGACATAGAGAGAGCTTAGAGAGAAAGAATCATTATTATTTTGTTTTGGAGTTGGCATTTGTCTGAGGTAGGTTTGGCTTGTCCAGATAGAGGCATGTGACATTTACCTGAGGTAGATCTGGTCTTAGTACCCTGCTTAATTTCTATCTGAGACAAGCCTCATTAGAAGTAGTTCATTTAAGGCACCTGTTTTCCTTAGGCAAGCCTTGCTGGAGGTAGTTTATTTAAGGCACCTGTTTCCCTTATTAGGTTAACACTTAGGAAACACAGGTGATCAGTTGCTGAGTATTGAACAATGATAAATGGTTGTATTACATTATTCCTTACCACCTGGATATTTTTGATGGTCCTTTTTGCCTCCGGCTCTGTGTGGCCCTGGTTGGGAAAGGGAGGGGTGATACCTTATTCCTCTGGAATTGGTGACAAGGCAGTGGATCCTGATGTCCTCTGGAGCTTGAGAATGAGAGGCCCCTGTTTGTTTCACTGTATATGAAGAGAGATTTTTCTGGGATGGAGGTGAGATAAAAGGTTTTAGGTAAGACAGGTGGACCCAGTGAGGAAAGCCCTTGAGTTTAGCAGCTGTAGGGGTTACAAGAATTACTTTGAAGGGTCCCTGCCACTTAGGGAAATGACCTGGAGGAGAGAGAAGAACCTGATCTCCAGTGTGTATTGGAGATGGGCAAGGATTGTCACATGGCTGAGGCAGTGAACAGTCCGCATAGCTCCATAGAATAGACCTTAGGTGACATAAAAGAGGAGTTAACAGTCTATCTGGAACAGTTGGAGGCTTGGAAAAAAAGACCTGGTGTTAGAACTGGTCTGAGGAGATATTTAACTTTTCCTGCTGCATGGCCATTATATGGCCTGAGACACAGATCCTCCTTTTGCTGTGAGAAGTCCACGCTCCCTCCAAATAGCAGCGTGGGACAGGAGGATATGAAAAGCATATTTGGAGTCTGTAGAGTTAGTGGCTAGGAGAAGAAGTAAGAGAGCTGCTGGCGTGTCTGGGAGGAGGCAAATGTGTGGAGTGAAAAGAAATGGACGTTCCTACCTTAGCTAGGAGATCCCTCCCCATTAAAGGTACAGGGCAACTTAGCACCACTAAGAATGTATGTGTGAGAGGGATGCCTCTGAAAATACAATTAAATGGCGGTGTCTGCTGAGGTAGATAAGGCTGTCCCCTGTACCCGACAATAAAGGAGAGGTGGCATCCCAAGACTCCCAGGACTGAGTCAATGGCTCTGGTGTCCAGAAGGAAAGAAACGGATCGCTTCCCTGCTGCGTTCTGGGTTCCCTGTCATGTCTGTAGCCAAGCCTAGGTCTGTTGGAGGTCTTAGCTTGATGTACCCATGCATCTTGGTGCCTGGGGGCAGTCAGCTGACTCTGTCTTTCTAGGCGGCACTTTTAACAAGGCTGTTGATGGCCTGGCAGGGCATTCGGTAGCCCATGGCCTTTTCCTCATTTAAAACAGGGACCCAACAGCTTCTGGAAGTCAGCGAGTGACAGCACTTGGCAATTTTGTTTTCGGGCTTTTATCTCTTCCCTGGCACACCTTAAATGCCACAGGTGACTCTTTTGCCTGTGGGGTCAGGAGCCTTGCTCTCCAGATGCTTAAGTTTTAGTCAGGTAGGTCTGGGGAACAAAAGACAGATTTTCGTCCTTATCCTGAATTATTTACTGGTTTTAGGGCAGCCTTACGGAGGCCTGTCAGGAGACAGGTAATAAACCTATCTCTGGCTAGACAGCCACTCTGGGTGTTGTAGTCCCAGTGTGGCTCTCGGTCAGAAACCACTTCGGCTCCTGGGGGGTGTGAAAGGTTGGTTTGATGAATTTCGTCTGCGTGAATCCTAGCCTGCTCCCATACCCGCCTGCGCTCCTCCCGGAGTAAATTATTAGAAAGTATCATATATATATATATCATGAAAGGTAAGACTATAAAATTGAGTTATATATTGAAATTGTTTAATAAAGGAAGCAGAATTAGACATATAAGAACCCAGCTTACTTTCTATCTGAGAGAGTTCTGCTAGAGAGAATGGAACATGAACTTTAACCAGTCCATCCACACCCACCACCTCTCGCAAAGGGAGAACAGTGGAAGGTTCTGGATGGCTGGAATCAGCTGATTTAGCAGCTCGAGAGCGGGTGGTAGGGGGAGTGAAGTTTGGAGCCAGGGCAGGGCCTTTGGAAGCAGCTGCTGCAGAGGAAGAAACAGCTTTAGAAGAGGAAGAGTCTGGAGCGGAAGGAACGGTTGTTCTAGGAGTTGGAGCCGGAGGTCGGATAGGTAGAGGTTCATTAGCAGGGTCTAAAGTTAGAGAGTCCGGAGTCAGAGAATCTTCCGGTTTAGGCATAGCTAACATCATATGAGCAGGAGAGAAGGAAACGAGAAGAGACAGTTTAGCATTGAGAAAGAAGAAAGCAACTCTTTCCATTTGCCTGAACGCCGACAGTGATTGGATAGCTCCCGTGAAATATCGGGATCTAAGGAGCCGCTCGGCGGCTCTTTGTTATTTTTTAAAGCATACTTTGACCACTTTTTTTGAACATAAACAAGTTAGCTTAGAAATCTTTACCTAAGGCATTAAACTGAGAGGTTTTAAAGCTTCAACAAGACAGCCTAACAGAGAGGAAGGACTAACAGGGTTGGAAGTCGTTTCCCATGTCTGCAGCGGAGGCAGAAAAATAAAAAATAAACGTGATCCGGAGCCAAGGCCCCAGGCGTCCCCAAGGCCAAGGGCGGATACCGGGCACAGGCTGCTCCTTGACTCGTCAGCCACAGAAGCAGGGGCCCCCTCCACGGTGAGGAAAGGATTCCCCGGGAATCCAGACAGCGTTTGCCCCTTCGTCAAGGAGATGAACGTGCCGGCCTCACGTGGCTCCCAGGACGCACCAACGGTGGTGGCCCTAACAATAATAAACGTGATCCGGAGCCAAGGCCCCAGGCGTCCCCAAGGCCAAGGGCAGATACCGGGCGCAGGCTGCTCCTTGACTCGTCAGCCACAGAAGCAGGGGCCCCCTCCACGGTGAGGAAAGGATTCCCCGGGAATCCAGACAGCGTTTACCCCTTCGTCAAGGAGATGGACGTGCCGGCCTCACGTGGCTCCCAGAACGCACCAACGGTGATGGCCCTAACTCGAGAAATATCTCAGGCTGCAGACGTGGGAGACGGCTAGAAAAGTTAGGCCTGCGATAGGGGCCGACCATAGCCAATGAAGACCATGGCTGGGGGTTCCCCGGTCTCAAGAATACTTGTGAGGCGCCGGATGATCAACGGTCGTTCTCACAGATTCAGGAAACCGTTTACGCTGGCCGAAAAATGGGGGGACTCACCAATCGAAGAAAGCGGTGTTGTATGGAATTTGGATGCGATTCAGGCGAATGGTGAGCGGTCTGTTGCATACGGAGCAAATTCCCCGGTTCGCGGGTTTCCAGGCGCAAAGCACCCGGGAGCGCCCGCTCGGTTTCGGCACCAAAATGTTAGTTATTTAGCTGCGTTGTGTTCTTACCCTGCAAGGAAGTGTCACGAAACACGACAGAATCCGCTTATAAGAGTTTATTAGAGATACAGGGATAGAGAGTGCAGGCCTGTGGGAGAGACACGTGAGCGGAGAAGAGGAAGAGGAGAAGAGAGAAGGCCGGGAATATGGCGCTCCGCTTTAAAAACCGGCTGGGGGCATGGCCAGGTCACGTCACTACTCCATGCATGTGTGTAGATCACATGGTCACGTAGCACGCTTACGTAGCCATGTAACGTCACGGATTCTGGTCACGCGAGATGCCTTGGCCGGAACTTGCTAGGCGGAGATGTCCGGGTCCGCCAGGTATCCTGGCTACGAGAGACGCTTTGACCCGGAAATGGCTAGGCGGAAGTGTCCGCCTGGTAAATGGGACCGTGGGGGGCGTGTTGTAAACCCTTCAATGAGGTCTGTCTTGGAGTGTGGTAGATATACCCAGTATCACTCCTTTGAAGAAGATTGATTGTTTCCTTTCCCAGAGGGTACCAATGGAAACAGCTTCCCAGCTAGGGGCGGGACTTTGTGCCCACTTCCTTTCTTCTTACTGGGATCAGTAGCAGTTCATCTTGATAGTCACCTTGATTGGCGTAAGACACCCTGAGGAGTTAGTGAAGCATATTTCTGCGCATGTCTATAGGGTATTTCCCAGAAGACTGACTGCCTGGGTAGAAGCCTGCTCAGCATGTGGACAGCCACATCCCATTGTTGGGGCCTCCTGGACTCAACAGGGGAAGGAGGAGAAAGGTTGGTTGCAAGCATAACCATCCTTCCTTCTGTATTCTTCACCATTGTGATGGGGGTGCTCCGCCCCTCACTTCCTGACCAGGAAGGACTGAACCTCTGACACCAGGAGCTCAAACCAATCTGCTCTCCTCTAAGCTCTTTGCCCAGGTTGTGTGTCACAACCTAATTTCCAGATGTCTTATTTCAAACTGCCTGTTAATATAGTCTTCATCTACAACTTCCTGCCTTAGCTAAACAACTCCATCTCTCTGAAAGGACCACTCTTTGTTTTTACACTGTCCTAAATGTCACTTATAGCCCACCTTTTCTCCCTCTGGCCAGTCCCTCCCTCTCCAGCCTCCTCCCTTGGTCCATGGTTCCTCACGCTCCCAGGCAAAGACAGTGACTCACTCCTGACAGTTGCTGTCGAAGCTGAAGATACATTTCTGCAGACTGTCCAAGGTCATGAGGCTGATGTGCTCGAACATGTCCAGACGGGTGCTGCCCTTGGCGGTCAGGCGCTGCCACTTGGCCTGGCCAGAGAAGTGGACTGAGATGGCACAGAATCTTGCCTTCTTCTTTCTCCTTTTTTTTAAACCCCCTTCCTCTGAATCTTGCCTTCTTGAGGCACCACACAACTCCAAACACTGGAGTAGAGTCTCCTACCCTGCTAAGAGCCATTCCTCTGCCCCAGGCACTCCACCCCGGGGTAGGCCAGACTTGGGTGAGAAGAGGTATTATTATATGAGACAAACATGCAAGTCTGGGAGACAGGAGCCCCGAGTTCAAGTCCCCCTTCGGTGTGCCTTAGCACAAGGTCCCTCCTCTTAAATCTTTAGTAATAATTAAGTTGACCTGATTTTTTTGTCCCATAAACCATACTTAAATATCTGCTTCGCTGCTTATACTCTCTTCCTGCTGGTGAGCTTTGACATGCTCCCTGACCTCTCTGGCCCTCAGTTTCACCATCCATAATGTAGTAGTCACAGTCACCTCTACCTTAGAGCAGTGTGGAAAATTATATCGGGTGAGTTAGGTCTTGGCGCTGTCATAATATTTCTGTATTTCTGAAGTAGGTGATCAGTAAATGTCTGACGTTGCCATCCTTGCTAGCACGGTGGTAGGAAGCTTCAGAAATGGCTTCAGTTTTTCATGATTCCTCCACCCTCAGCCTTTGCAACAAGCCCTTGCAGCTCTCTCCATTGGGGTGAGGCCTGCTTCTCCATGTCTTGAATCTGAGCTGAACTAGGGATTTATTTGTTCTGATCTGAGGAATGTTATAAAGATGATGTGCTATCTCTGAAGCTAAACTTGGAGAAATACTAAGCCTTTCTGCTTTTTCTCTCTTTCAGAACCCAGTCTCTCCATGCTAGAAAACCCAGACTTTCTTAAGGAGTATAAAGACAGATCTAGCTGGCCCAACAAGGCCAGTGAAGTTGTTATTCTTTTCTTTTTTTTTTTTTTTTTTTTTCAAAAGAAATCTTTTTTAACTGGGTGGTGGTGGCGCACGCCTTTAATCCCAGCACTCAGGAGGCAGAGGCAGGCAGATCTCTGAATTCCTGGGCAGCCTGGTCTGCAGAGTAAGTTCCAAGACAGCCAAGGCTACACAGAGAAACCCTGTCTCAAAAAACCAAAAAAGAAAAAAAAAAAAGAAAGAAAAAGAAAGCTAAGGTTTGGAGAGGGAAATCTGTGGTTCCAAAGGCATCTAGCAGAGCTACGCCTGCAGATTACATCTGAACCACATCCCCACATCGCTTTCTACAAGGCTCCATTGGGACCCTGTGTTCAAGACACTCACATGCATGATGTTCACACTCTTGTTAAAAATCTTCACATAGGGCTTCAGGATGTCAAAGTGGAAGGCGGGTGTCAGCAGATGACGATGGCGGCTCCATTTGTCACCAGCACTCAGCAGGAGCCCGTCCCCTGGGAGGGCAGCCATGACAATAGACAAGGGTAGTGCCCTCCCCCCAGCCTCAAGGGAGTCCCCTGACCTTCACCTTCAGATACTCACCAAGCCAGGGCTTCAGAAAGCCATAGAGGGTCATGTCTTTGGGTGCAACAGCAGCTGGCACAGAAGAGGACAATCAGGGGCCACAGAAAAGGTAGGCAACAGCCTTGAGGAGGGGTAGGGACTCAGCCAGGGCTGTGCATTTCCCCTCCAAGCTCAGCATGACAAGAAGGGGGCAAAGGCAAAGAAAGCAGGGATAAGGGGGGACACAGGAGGGGACCAGACCAAGCTGTAGCAAAGGTAGAGCAAAGGTCAGGTTAACATGGCACACATGCCCCATCATGCCTTCGTGTGGCTCCTACTTTGTCTAGCCCACCTTCCACATCTGAACACAGCACAGCACTCTCCAGGCCTTCCCACAGAGCTAGGACACAGTGTCTATTGCAACTCTCTGATCTCACTGACACATCCTTGGACATATGACATGTGACTTGTCATGGACACAACATACATGGTCTTCCTTGACATGGCACAAAGTCTGGCTTGATCAAATTGTGCCCTTCAGATACATCTCAGACAAGATTTAAATAAAGTCCTATTAATGTCCCAAATGTGACTTAGATATATCCTAGGCATTTCTGTCTCCTATCACATTCAATAGCATTCTGACAAGATGGACAATTCTTTTTTTTTTTAATTTTTATTTATTTTTATTTTAGGTGCATTGGTGTTTTGCCTGCATCTATGTCTGTGTGAGGTGTCAGAAGCCCTGGAACTGGAGTTACAGACAGTTGTGAGCTGCCATATGGGTGCTGGGAATTGAAACGGGTCCTCTGGAAGAACATCCTGTGCTCTTAACCCCTGAGCCATCTCTCCAACCCCAAGACGGACAATGCTTGAGGGAGGAGTCTGACGCTGAGGGAAGCAAATGACATATGAAGGACCCCCCATGATTCAGTGACTCATTACCCCAAACAGTTTAGATGGAAGGGCCTCCACGCTGGAGGGTGATCTGGGAGGGAGATGGTGCTCAGAACATTACAGGGGAAGCTCCACCATCGCCCAGATGAGTCCAGCTGTGTCGCATTGACCCTGCTGATGGAGGGGGCAGTGGCAGCTCTAAGTGGTGGGTACATGGGGGTAGCTTCCTGTGGGTATCTTTGAGGGTAGGGGAGTCCTTGGCCCTAAGCACTTGGCACATTCTTGGAAGGAAAGAGATGTAGGACATGATAGGAGGAGCAGCATCGGCACTGTGAACCTCAGGGATAGGGCTGACCATGTGGCCAGAGGGGCAAGGCTGAGCTCTGGAATGAGTCTTTTGATCCTCCATCATCTCCCCACCCCCCGCTATATAACGTGCTGGCTGAGGATGAGACGTAAAGCCGTTTTTGTTGTTAAAACTTTCTGCCTTCTCAGACTGAGGCTCTCCCAATAAAGAACAGTTTAAAGATTAAGTTTTAATTTCTAGTCATTGGCATTCATGTTGATAGGCAGTAAGAACCTCGGTGTTCTGGTTATCTAGTGTGGTACCTCTGGCTGGATGGCTTTTTGACTCTCCAGTTAGTCACTGACTTACCAAGGAGTCTCAATGACTGCCTGGGCTAGGGCTCCTAGGCTCACATGTCTTGCCCTGTCCCAGCTCCTGCCACTCCTTGTCACCTTCACTTAGTGAACTGAATTGCGGTGCTTCCAGTTTGTGCTTGGGTTGCAGCTTGCCTGGCTTCTGGGCTAAAAGTGTGCTCTAGTGCAGTTTTTTCCTTCTCTCAGGCTGTGGCGCACGTGGTATCTGGTTTAAATGTTCTGTTCTGTTCTGTTGTTTGATCTACTTCACAATTCTGCCTGCTTTAATGGTGTCATAGGCTCCATTCCTGGTGACAACCACTTAGGGAGGAACATCCAGACAATTGGCCTGATTAAGTTTATTATCTTATAAGAAAAAGAAAATGATAAATTATTGTAAAAATATTGGCCACTGTATGTATTACATTCTGGGGGTGGGGGTGGTCATTAGATGTTTCTATAATTATTCATAATATCTTACAATTATTGTTGTTTATCCAATGATCAGAAATCAATGGAAAGAAATTACCTTAAATACACACAATGAGATTATTCTCATTATAGTCATTATCATATAACTATATTATATAGTTATATATATATACTCATTATTACTTTCAAATAGTCTTGGTATTTTGCTTTCATTTCAGGAAGTTCTGTTCAAGAGATATAAATTTTCTACCTTGTTTCCATTTAAGAGTGCACTCTGAATTAATGGAATTGTTTTCAAAATCTATTTCCTTTACTGTTATTGTGAATGTGTGTGTGGGATGTGGGATGCGTGGGTGTGTGTGCATGCATGGCAGTCACGTGGAGGTCAGAGTACAAATCTGTAGAGTCAATTCTGTCATTTTACTCTTAGTGGGTGCCAGGGATCAAACTAGGTTGTTAGGATTGTGCAACAAGTGCTTTTGGTCACCAAGCCACCTCACCAATCATAGTGTAATTGTTTTATGTGCCATTTTGTATTCTGTATCTATTATAACAAAATTTAATCTGGCCTTAGAGATCCTGATTATGAATGAGTGACAGATTTACAGCCTCTGTTTTATATGTTATATTTTAGAATGAATACACAAACTCTCTGAGTCCAATCTGTTGTGGGTAGACCCAACACTAAGTCTCCTGCCCAGTCTGCACTACTGAATACCCACTGCCTTTTATTTCTTCAGTAAAAAGCCAGATATTTGCTCTCTCCCACAGTTTTCAGGGTAACAGATGCCTTTTGTATCTCATAATGTAATTACGGGACTGGCATAAAGATTTTTGGCCCCCTCCCGTAAGACTTCTAGCTTATACAATATAGTTCCCCATCCAAGATCATTGAAGGCTTTGTTATCTTGCCAGCCTCTGCTGGAATGTAGGATTCTGAAACTCTCAGACATTAGTGAGACAAAGGAAAAATGTGTAAAACAGACTTTAAAAAAATCTAAGCAGCAATGAAGTCTGCTTAGGTCTTGCACAGACAGGAACTTTACAGCTCAATAAATGTGAGAGAGTAATTATATCTGCTACATTATGTCATAAATGTAACTTGGATTGAATACTTTCTTAAGAAGTGGATACATTTGTTTATTGTGTTTCTGGGTCTCAGAATATCAAGAAAAGAAACAAAGCCAAACAAACCAAAACAACAACAACAAAACAGTTTAGTGGGAGAGAGAGAAATGTAAGAGAAAACAGAAATGTATATTTTTGGTAAGAAAATTTAAAAGGTATTTTTTTAAAGAATGGATTTTTGGCACAGTAAAATAAGATCTTGCCCTAAGATAAGATGACTATTTTTTTAAAATGACAAAGATAAAACCAGAGGTATTAAACACATCACAGAAGACCCAAGCAAATCACAGAGGGGTTGTAGAAAAGAATCTTCTTTAATGATAGTAGCATATAGCGATTGAAGGTTATTAAAATTCCTGAGGTCAAAATTCAGTACATGAATGTAAAACTAAAGTCCGACTCTCTGGTTAAATCTGTAGCGATATGTAAGTAAAGCCTTAATATCTGGCTTTAAGTGAAATGTATAGTAAAGCCTTTGTGTCTGGCTTTGAGAGAAATGCTTCAGCAAAGCCTTTGCTATGTTTGGGTTAATCACTGGAGGCTGAGAAATTTTTTTGAGACTGTTCGAACCTTGAAGAAATGTTGTCTCTCTGGAGAGTCTGCACTTGGTGCTATGTGAGAACTTGCAGCTGCACTGATCTTGGTCCTAAGACACTCCTGGCAAACCTGGAGTTCTTACTCTTGATTATGGCTAGTCATAATTAAAAGGGACTGAGGTTTGTGTGGGTTGTCTGCTCTCATGGGCAGCAAGAGCAAGATGACTGGTAGTGGGAACCTTTCCCAGCCCCTGTTAACCTTGTACATGTTTGAATAAAGTAACTGGAGTGAGCTAGCTGGGTGTCAGTTTTTTCCAAGAAGGCTGAACCCCTCTGCTCCCTCAGAAAATGAAGGCTTAGCATCTCTGTAAGCTTCTCTCTCTACTGCAGCACCTACGACCCAACATCAAACAATATAAATCAATGAGGTCTCTTAAGATATTGATTTGTTAAGTTTTGGTTTTGCCCAATCACTGGGCAAGATTTAGTGAAACATTTCACTATTAGGATAAGAATTTGCACCATATCAAGCTGATGAAAAAAAAAATGCTGGCTGTACTTTCAGGAGGGTGGAAGATGGTATGGATTGAAGGGTTGGTTAAGGGGATTTTATATTTTATATTATAAGGAAATATTTTCACTCCATATTGAGGATAGAAATCTACACATTGAAAATAGAGCTGTACATATACACAGTTAATGGTTTGCTTATTCTGAGGTAACTGCTCTCAGCCCCGGCAACAGTAAAAAGAATGCAATACAGACCACAGACACTAACAAGACTCAATGTCCATGAGAATGTCATGGCCTAGCTGCACAGCATTTAATGCCCTGAACGCCAGGCCAAAGGGGCAAACCTGAACTCTGGGAATATTGACTGACTTTTGCTGCTTGCTTGAGAGATGCATGTGTGGGGTAAGGGGATGGCATACATGTGCCCGTGCACATGGAGGCTAAAAGTCAACCTCAGGAGTTATTCTTCAGAAGGCATCTACCTTGGTTTTTTGTTTGTTTGTTTTTGTTTTTGAGACAAAGTCTCTCACTGGGACTTAGGGCTCACCAATTTGACAAGGCTAGCTAGCCAGTGAGCTCCAGAATTGACCTGTCTCTACCTCCTCGGTAGAGGGAATTCAAGTGCATAGCACCACACCCAGCTTTTTAGTAAGGCAGTGTTGTAGTGCTGTGGTTTAAATGAGATGTCTCTCATATTTCAGGCATTTGAATACTTGGTTCCCAGCTGGTGACACTATTTGAGGTAGGCTAGGTTAGATGGTCTTGCTGGAGGAAGTGAGACCCTGGGAGTGGGCTTTGAGGTTTAAAAGCCTCTCACCACCCCCAATTTTCTCTCTCTGCTTCCTGTTAGTGGTGTGATGTGGGAGCTCTCAGCTTTCAGCTTTAGTCACCATGCTGGCCTGCCGCTAAACTTCCACATCATAGTGGTAACAGACTCATCTCTCTGGAACCGTAAGCCCAAAATAAAGCCTTCTTTCTATAAGTTGTCTTGGTCATAGTGTTTTATCACAGCAATAGAAAAGTAACTAATAAAGCATGTTAAACTGGTGCCTTCTCAGGTCACCAGGTATCTGAATAAAGCGCAACTTAAACATACAACTTCTGTCTGCTCACCATCGTCATTAGCACTGATGGACAGAAAAAGCTTCGGTACTCCAGTAACAGATGGATGACTCGGAGTGTCTGCCTCTACATTTCTATTTTCTTGGATCAAGCACCTTATCACACTTTCCCCAGTCTCGATCCCAGTATTTGGAAAGGTGGCCATGCCACCCAGAGCCTCAGCGATCAAGTTGCAGTGATTAGAGGAAGTAGCCAGTTCTCCCATCAAAATCAATTGAGAGGAACCTTAAAACACTTCCCAGTACTACATGGACTTTTTGGAGGAGGCTGAGCTTCTAGGAGTCATCTGTGAAACCATCACAAAAACAGAACTGAGAAATGAAAGTTCCTGGAGCTGTTGTTTACAACCTTTATCCAGTTGTGCTTGAAGACCTCCCTCCCTGACCTCAAATAACAACAGATTCCTTTCCCTAAGGCATTGCACATGAAGGTAAGTGCTCTCCCTCTGAGCTATACTCCCAGATTCCCTTTGTTGGATAAGATTGGGCTTCATTCACTCTAGACAGACCTCAGCAGTCCGGGAGACCCAGGACCTTGTCCATGGTCATTCCGAAGATTGGTGACAGAGCTATGGCGTCTGATGCATAGGGCTTCATCTCCTGCTCAGCTTGGTCTGTGTAGGTGTGAGAAGTACTGGGAGAAGAAGCAGGGAAGAGGCCATTTGAGATCCTGGGAGGGATACCTGAGGCCTGGAGCAGGGGAGCAATGAACTTCGGGTGGATGAGCCGCAGAATTGGGTAGACAGGTCCAAACCAACAGAGGTGGATATCACGGAAGATGTGGCCCAAGCGTGCTGCAAGCTGCATGCCTTCCTCGTTGCTCTTCATCTAGGAAATGAGAGGTCTGAGGCTAGTCCTAGAAAGGTGTCCCCCCACTCTCTGCCAGTCACTCCCCACCTCTCTCACCCCGTCTACCTGCAGCATTAATCTATGGTTCTTGCTGAGCCACCCCAGGTTCATCCTGTGTCTCTTCCCATATTCAACTTTCAACCTACATGCCTCTCTTTGACATCTCACTCTCTCTTCACTTTTATGTTTCTTATCTTAAACAGTGGTTTGATGAATCATCAGGAACACATACACAAATGATTTATAGATGAGACACACTTGATAAATAACATAGAGGATACAAGGACATGTGATAGGTAAATAGTAAAGGACTAAAAAATATTAGCTAGAACTGAACTTTAGATATTGTAGGTGTGAGAAATTTCTGAATGGAACCCCAGAAATACAAGAAACATCCCCAAGAACTGAAAAATTTGGTTACACAAAAGTTAAAAAGATGTGTAGAGCAAAAGAAACTATCAGCATAATGGACAGACAGTGCACAGAACTTGAGAAAATATGAGACAAGGAATTAATATTTAGAATATATAAATTGAGAGAAATTAAACATCCCACATACTCTCAATTAATAAATGGGCCAACAAACTGAACATTACTCAAAATAAGAAATGCAAATTGCCAGTAAATATTCTAAAGTATTTTTTAAATGTTTCTATTCACCAAGGAAAAACTAATTAAATCTACTTTGAGATTCTGCCTCAATCTGGTTAGAATGGCTACCACCAAGAAAACAAGTGACTGGGTTTGGAGAGCTGGCAGGAGACTTCAGACCATGAGTCCTGCTGGGAATTTAAGTTAGATATGCTCACAAAATGGGGCACAATATTTATCCTGTCTTCCTCCCCCTAGCAAGACACCTATGTTATGCCCCTCACACCCCTCTGTAACTCTAGCTCTAGGAAAACTAATGCGCTGGGCGGTGGTGGCACATGCCTTTAATCCCAGCACTCGGGAGGCAGAGCCAGGAGGATCTTTGTGAGTTCGAGGCCAGCCTGGGCTACCAAATGAGTCCCAGGAAAGGCGCAAAGCTACACAGAGAAACCCTGTCTTGAAAAACCAAAACCAAAAAAAAAAAAAAAAAAAAAAAAAAAAGCTAATGCTGTGTGACAAGTTAAAATAAAAAAACCCAAAAAACAAGGATTGCAATTGTTATGAGTAGGTCTTTCCTATTTTGTTAAGAATAGATTTGCAGCCAGGCAGTGGTGGCACACGCCTTTAATCCCAGCACTCGGGAGACAGAGGCAGGTGGATCTCTGTGAGTTCAAGACCAGCCTGGTCTATAGAGTGAGTTCCAGGACAGCCAGGGCTACACAGAGAAACCTTGTCTCAAAAAACAAAACAAAACAAAACAAAAGAAACAAACAAACAAAAAAAACGAAAACAAAATAGATTTGTGCAGGGTCCAGAGAGATGGCTCAGCAGTTAAGAATACATTCTTCCTGAGGCCCAGAGTTCAGTTCCCAGCACCTGCACCAGGTGGCTCACAGTCACCTGTAACTCCAGCTATGGGAGGATATCTGATGCCTCTGGCTCCTGAGGGCACTTGCACTCATGTGGGAACACACACTCACACACACAGTTAAAAATAATAAAATTGTTGGTTTGGAGAGATGGCTCAGAGGTTAAGAGCACTGACTGTTCTTCCTGAGATCTTGAGTTCAATTCCAAGCAACCACATGGTGGTTCACAACCATCTGTAATGAGATATGGTGCCCTCTTCTGGCCTGCAGGCCTACATGCAGACAGAACACTATGCATTATAAATAAAGAAAAATCTTTAAAAAAATAATATTGTTAAAGAATATGTTTGTGCATATATACACATACATTAAGCAGACATTTGTATTTTTCCTCTCTTATTCCTTTACCGTGTAACACAACATTTATTGAAAAATCAGCCGGGTGGTGGTGACGCACACCTTTAATCCCAGCACTCAGGAGGCAGAGGCAGGCAGATCTCTGTGAGTTTGAAGACAGCCTGGTCTACAGAGCAAGTTCCAGGACAGCCAGGGCACCTCAAACAGAAACTCTGTCTGAAAAAAAAGTAAACAAACAAACAAAAAACAAAAAAAGAAATATCAGTAATTAAGTGTTGTAAACCTGTACCATCATTTTTACCTTAAGGACTAAAAGGCTGATTATTCCTCAAGAGCCTTTTCCATCTACTTGAGGGAGGGCAAAGAATTAGCATATTATTGGCTATGTGTAGGATTAGTTAGGTCAGGTGGAATTGTGATTTTATTATTGTATTGATTTAGATAAATTAACCATGACAGGAGAAAATGTGGCTGTGGTCCAGCTGACAAGGGGTCGGCTTGTGAGAGTTAATTTTGATGGTAAATATGACAAGAGCTGGAGCTGAGAGGCAAACCTCAAGGTGAGTCTGTGAGGATGTTTCATATATATGGGAGAAGATCTTGAGTAGGTGGCACTTTCTGATGCAAAAATGGCTTGAGGAGGGGCTGGAGAGATGGCTCAGTAGTTAAGAGCACTGACTGCCCTTCCAGAGGACTGGGGTTCAATTCCCAGCACCCACATGGAGGCTCACAACTGTCTGTAACTCCAGTTCTAGGGAAACTGACACCTTCACACAGACGTACATGCAGGTAAAAGGCCAATGCATATAAAATAAAAATAAATATTAAAAAATGTTTGAGGAAAAGGGTATTGCTTGCCTGCTGCTTTTTGTCTCTTGCACATGAGCACATCCATCTTTAATAACATTAACTTCTACTTCTTTGGCCTTCCATTGTGGACTGAAGACCAGAAATTTTCTATGAGCCTTCTGGACGTTGGAGCACCAGACTGGGACTGTTGAGGCATCCTGTTTCATAGATGTGCAACTGCTCTGTTCTCCTCGGTGTGCAGATGGCCACTGTTGATCTATCCAGGTCTTGTCAATTGTAAACCACTCTAATAAATCATATTTTTGTGTGTGTGTGTGTGTGTATACACATATTTCTGGTTTTGTTCTCCTACAGGACTCTACCTGATCAGGCATGACAAGGGTGAAGAAGGATTTTGGAAGGAGAAAGGACTGCGTGGAGAGAAAGCGGCACTTGAATCAACAGCGTTGGAGGTGGTGCCCTCACAGATGACACAGAAATGTAAAGTGTGACCCTGCAATGGGAGCCAGGGCAGCATGGAGCAAGGAGCGCTGGGAATGAGGGGAGATGCTGAGGAAGGAGCCCTTCCTAGGAAGTGTAGCTATTATGGGCGAGGCCAGAGTGGTCCCTAATGAAAAAGAACAAAGTCAGGCTTTGGTGCAGCTCAGTGGCAGAGAGCTTGCTTCATCCCAGTACCACAAACAAAAACAAAATGCTCAAGTTGGACAATGGATACACTGATATATCTTGAGAGGGGAGGGTAAGATAAGAAAAGAACAGGGCCCGAGGAATCGAAGATGTACTATTCATATCTCTCTTCTGCCCCTCAGTGTCCCTGTAGGGGAACACACAGGGATCATAGCTCATCACTAAAGGGCAAATGGCAGTCCAGGGAGGTACACACACTGGCCAAGGACAACAAGGATGGGCCAGGCAGGGGCCAGACTTTTGCATGCTGCAGTGAGGCCTCAAATCCGTCAGCTCAAAGGGAATGGACCAGGGCTGTCCTCCCTGGGAGCTCCTGTGTAGGCCAGATTTGCATAAATGAGGGGAAGAGACCTCAGACCATGAATCCTGGTGATAATGTGACCTGAAGCAGGCTTGGGGCAGGGAAGAGAGAGAAAGAGAAAGGCCTCAGGGTTTGGAGTGGATGCTGGGGCCGAGGAGAGGCACGCTTCCCAGACCCTCCCTCACTTCTCTACTGTCCTTTCCTGACCCTCATTCCATGAGCAACTTTCCTCACCCCTTGGGAACACATCTATCCTGATACTCCAAGACCACCTACTGCCACACTCACCATGGCCAAATGACCCCAAAACCAGTTCGGTTTCGGGGGCTGCGGGAAGCAACGAAGGCGGCAGCAGTTGTCATAGAAGAAATAGATCCAGGCCAGAATTCGGGCCAGAACCCAGGAGGCTCCACTCAGCAACAGAAGATGCCATGGGGAGGCAGCCACGGGCCCCAGCCCCAGCCAGGACAGGCTCAGCTGTAGCATCCTGCAGGGCAGATGGGCAGAGGTTGAGGTTCTGAGGCCCCCCGGCAGGGATGGGGACGTCCAGGTTTACTGGATAGGGTTATAGCCATATAGACCGGGTGACTTGGGGGCAGAGCCGGAAGAAGTGGGAGGACCACATAATGAGAGAGAAGAGGAACAACGGGAGAGGAAGGGACAGAAGACAGGAACTGTTTGCATTCTAGAACGGCTCAGCCTGGAGCATAGGCCCTGGGTGCAATTACCAGGAAAGCAGAAGTCTCCAAGGCCAGCAGACACTTGCAGCCCTCCCAGCCCTGGGCGGAGTTCTCCCTGTTCAGAGCGAGAACCCCCTTTGCCGCCTCCCAGCCTGGCACCTTCTCTCAGGAGCAGCGAGTCCTCCAAGACCTCCTGTCTTTTCGGAAACGTCTTTGTCCCTGGCTTCTGACTTACCGGAAGCTGTGTGGAGAATTGGACTGGGCTGAGCTAGCCAATCCCTCGCAGGCCCAGCTGCCACCTCCGTGCCTTGGCAGGTGGCCTAGAGGAGTGGGGGCGGGTCCAGCCTTAAACCGACTACAACAGGCTGAGTCACAGATTCAGGCAACCCCCGGATCCTCAGGATTCAACACCTTCTGTCTGAACCAGGGACAGAGGTGTCTTGAGACTCCAAGTTTACAACTGCACCTGCCCTCCCAAGGCCAAGAGCTGGCAGATAAAAACATGAGCATGAGAGTTCAGGAGCCAGGGTGCCAGGTTCAGGCCAGGCCCATTCCAGAGCATCTCCCTAACTCCTTTGCACAGAGGCTGGGGGACAGCGTTTCTCAGCGCAGAACTGGGAGGCTCTGAAACGTCCCCGCCCACTGGCTGAACAGCCTGGTAGAGATCAATTTCTTCCTTCTTGCGCAGCACGTCCTGGGTTGACAGAAGACTCCCAGGGCAGGAATAAATAATGCGTCTCTGCTGGAACTACCGGGGTCACAGTCTATAGATTAAGCTCATTTGGTGGCTGAGGTGTCCGAGGTTTGAGGGAAAAGCGTGGGGGTGGAGGTCAGGCTAAGAGGAGCCATGAGCAGAGGAGGTAAGGCAGTGGAGGGAAGAGCTCGGCATGGGCTGGTGTCAGATGCTCATTTACTATGGGGGTCAGACAACTTTTGTAGCTACGAGGAAGATCACAGTTTCAAGATCAAGATATGCGGGAGAACTTGTCTAAAAAAAAAAAGGTTGGGGGGCTCCACATAGAACCCTGAGGCATATTGAGGGCGTGATTGGATTGGGAATGTGCCAAATTCTTCTTGAATCTTCTACTTCCTCCTGCAGCCCTCCTTCGCTCCTCCCTCCGTCCCTCCGTCCCTCCCTTCCTTTAGATTGGATGATAATAACTTACAAAAACTTACCCTGACAAACATCAATCATCCCGAGCTGGAAAGGGAACTCTGAAAGAAGGGTCCCTTCACACATTCGTTCACTGTAGTGGCTGGAAGCTGCGGTGTGTGTCTACTGCGGTGCAGTAGACTCTTTTGTCCAAACAGCTTTACTTGCAAATGTTCATTTCAATGAGTCATTGGTCCCTTTCAAGACCTCTGACTTCTGCAACACCATCAATACTGGACCCTGGCCTAGACTCCTCTCTCAGACATCCCGCTGTTGTGCTGAACCACGGAAATCCTTCGGCTATCATGGAGAGGCGGGAAAGACGGAGAAGCAGAATGATCCAAGCACAGTGGAACTGTAGACTCAACAGCCGTGACAGGAGTGAAGGAAGACTGCGGTTGCTGGAAGAGCAGGTCGTGCCCAGGAGGTCGGTGAGATGTTTGTTTGTTCCTTATTTATTTGTTATTTACTTTCTTTTGGGAGGGAAGTTACAAGGATATGGAAGGACTGGGAAATGAGTGGGATTGTGTTGGTTAAGCAGTGGCCATGCCAACGGAGGAGAGTGCTGGATGAACCAGTGATGAAAGAGTCATGAGCCATGGTTACCTTTCTAGAGCTTTATTGGGAGAGAGAGAGAGAGAGAGAGAGAGAGAGAGAGAGAGAGAGAGAGAGAGAGAGAGAGAGAGACTGCACTGAGGGGGGAGGATACGGGAGAGAGTGTGGAAAGAGAGAGAGGGCACAGAGGGCATGCCCACTTTTTAGGCTGGGACGCTGTCGCAGGCTGGTGACATAATTAAGGACATAATCCTTACACCCCAGACTTCCGCTTATTATATATATATATATAAAAAAAGCAGGTATATGAGAATAGGGGCGTCGTTTCTCTCAAAGACTGCTTCCGGCTGAATGGTGGATGTCGGGTGGCTCTTGGGGAAATGGGGAAGGGGAGTGTTTTGAAGTAGACAGGCATTGTAGGATACTGTCTGTCATCCGTTGTTCTGGAGACATGTATCCCTCTTGGCTGTGGCTGGGAACCTTTTGTCTGACAAGATGCTGGTGAAACAGAAAAAAGCTTAGAGAGAAAAGAATCATTATTATTTTATGTTGACATTTATCTGAGGTAGATCCGGCCTGTCCAGATGGATTTCGAAACATGTTAAGCTTTATCAGAAACAGATTATTTTAATGCACCTGTTTTCTTTACTAGTTCGGCATCCAGGAGATAGGTGATCAATTGTTAAAAGCATCTCACAGTAATAGATATTTACATTAAAGTCTTTTTTGTAGCGCCCAGACGCTTTTGGGTCTGGGGATATAAATACCTTTTAGCTGTTACAGTTTCTTACTTGATGATCTCTGGACTCCGGCTCCATGGTGGTCCTGTACCATTAGCTGAACAGTGAGTTAGAACAGGGAACTGGGAAGAGAAAAGTTTGTGGTGCATGAGAATTTATTTTTTGGAATTAGGGACAAGGCAAAGATCAGGGCCCTGTCTGTATGCACGTGAAAAACACAGGCAGTAGATCTGGAGTGAAACAATGAGCTCTTAGCTGGAAATCTTTTTTCATTAAGTAACTCTGAAAGTGCAATTAAGTCTGGTGAGGTGGGTAAGGCTGTCCTCTGTACCCGATGATAGAGAAAGGAGAGGTGACATCCCCAAACTCCCAGGACTGAGTCAGTGGTTCTGGTGTCCAGAAGTAAAGAAACGGATTGCTTCCCTGCTGCGTTCTGGGTTCCCTGTCATGTCTGTAGCCAAACCTAGGTCTGTTGGAGATCTTAGCTTGATGTACTCATGCATCTTGGAACCTGGGGGCAGTCAGCTGACTGATTGTCTTTCTAGGCGCACTTTTTAACAAGGCTGTTGATGGCCTGGCAGGGCATTCCCTAGCCCGTGGCCTTTTCCTCACTTAAAACAGGGACCCAACAGCTTTTGGGAGTCAGTGAGTGCCAGCACTTGGCAATTTTGTTTTCAGGCTTTTATCTCTTCCCTGGCACACCTTAAATGCCACAGATGACTCTTTTGCCTGTGGGGTCTGGAACCTTGCTCTCCAGATGCTTAAGTTTTAGTCAGGGAGGTCTGAGGTGCAAGAGACAGATTTTACTCTGTGTCTTGAATATTTTTCCCCTGATGATTGATGGCTTAAGGACAGCTTTTGGAAGATCTGCCAGGAGGCAGACTATAAACCAATCCTCTTGGAAGACTTGTCTGAGGCTATAAATCAGCTATAAGCTGATTTTTGGCTTAAGAGCCATCCTGACTGTGTAAACTTATTTGTATGGATCTTAGCCACTACCAGACCTGTCTGTGCTTATCAAGGTGTTTGAGAATGAGTGGGTGGAGTTAAGGTGAGTTAGGGTGAGAGTCAGTAGAAGCCACTCAAGCCCACCCATTTGAGCCTGCCCACTGCCTGCAGAAGTCAGACAGAAAAGGTTGCACGTGGCAGAGGCAGAAATAGGGAGGAAGAAGAGTTTAGAGCTTTAGCTTTAGCTTGGGGATAAAGTAACTCTTTTATTTGCCTGTTTGATGGCAGAAGTTCCCGAGATGCTGCTATGTGGCCCTTACCAGTACCCGCCCCTTTCCGCCAATGTAAGAGGTAAGTGTATCCACCCCTTTGTCCCATGGCTGTAGCCAAGAGAAAAATAAAAAATTAAAATAACAAACTGGGATCAGAATCCAATCTCCGGCGTCCCCAAGGAGTGAAGAGAGATCTATGAATCAGCTCAAGTTACCGGTCCTCTTCGTCAAGGGACGGTAAGGGCTGTAGCTGCACTGCAGTTGGTCCGCCATTGGACCCGAGACAGCATTGACCCCCTTGTCAGGAGTGAAAATGTGTCTGCCGTTGTCAGCACAGCCGGAGGACAACCCCCACCCCCACCCCGGGGGTGTCTGTCACTGCGAGAATGGTGGACTCACTCACTGTGGTGAAGAATCTTGATGGGGGTCCAGTGGAGGCGAGGGACACGCTCTCAGTCTCCCGGTCTCGCTGGATGGGGGAGGAGGCGGCAAGCGGCAGCAGTCACAGCAGATTCTCGGTGGTCTATCCTAGTCTGAGCAGCACCAAATGTTGGCTAAGCAGCGGCGCTCATGGTGGCCATGTCGATGGAGGAGAGTGCTGGATGTATTGGTGATGGAAGAGTCACGAGCCATGGTTACCTTTCTAGAGCTTTATTGGGAGAGAAAGAGAGAGGGGGGGAGACCATGCAGAGAGGGGAGAATACGGAAGGAGAGAGTGTGGAAAGAGAGAGAGGGCACAGAGGGCACGCCCGCTTTTTAGGCTGAGATGCTGTCGAAGGCTGGTGACGTAATTAAGGACATAAACCTTACAGATTGGGGTGCATGATGTGAAATTCCCAAAGAGTCAATAAAAAATTATGTTTAAAAAAAAAAAGAAGGGTCTTTGGGAAATGTAACCTGTAAAAATCAGCCCCCTTCCTACTACGGTGGCAAACCATGCTTCCTCCCCCACTGAAAGGTGATTGTGTGTTTTCTGTCTCAACTTGGTTGAATGACATTACCCAGTTATTTCATGAAAAAGACATCTAGGTACAGCTGTGGGAGGGTTTTGTAGTTTGTATTTAATTTTCTTAATTGCATTTTTTTTCTTTTGTGTGTGTGTGTGTGTGTGTGTGTGTGTGTGTGTGTGTGTGTGTGTGTGCCATGGCACACTTGTGAAGGTCAGAGGACAATTTATAGGCATCAGTTCTCTCTTTCCACCACGTGGGTGAGCATTTATTATGCACAGCACAAGGAGGGGGGGTTAGCTAGTCTAGGTCTGGAAGTTTCTATGGGGGAGCAGTTTCTGCACACACTGGTTTTAGCTAAAGTTCCATAGTTAGGCTTTGCCATCCCTCTGAGCCTCACCGTTTCCATGGGTCTGAGGCCTCAGGGCCCTTGAGGAGACTGTGCTCCATCAACAACCACACGTGTTCAGGACGGCATTGGCCCCCTGCAGCCCTGCCCTCCAGGCCATTCTTTCCTTGAGTTCTTTTAACATCTTTTTTTGTCACCATGAGAAAAGTAACTAATATAGTCAGCCTTCTGTAGTTACTGTAGTAAAGTATGTGAAATGAACAATTTATAGGGATAAATGTTTATTTTGGCTCACCCTTTCAGAAGCTTTAGGCCATAGTGAACAGCATTTATGGGTTTAGGGTCCATAGCAGAGCATAATGGTAGGGGACCATGACATAGCAAACTTCTCATGGTGGCCGAGACAAAGGAGAACAAGAGCTGAGCAGCAAGACTCCCCCTCAGGGGCATACCACTAAAACCTAAGTTCAACTGATGGGCACCACTTCTGACAGCTCCGCCCTCCATATAACACTTCCGGCTCATGACCAAGCCTACATGCAACACAGGAGCCTTTCAGAAATGTGCCGGCTAGTGTTTGCCAACACAAATAGAGTCAGCTGGTAGAAGAGAAGCCGAACCACAGAGATAGATGCCTTCATCACAGTAGGCAATGTGTGGGTGGCACCTTCTTGACTGTTGATGGATGTGGTAGGGTCCAGCCCCTTGTGGGACGGAGTAGGAAAGTAGACTAGGAAGCAATCCAGTAAGTAGATTTTCTCCACTGTTCCCAGCCCTGTTCCTGCTTGAGCTTCTGTCTTGACATCCTTAAATGTTAGGGTGTGATTGGGACATACAACTCAAATAAATCCTTCCTCCCCCTAAGCTGCTTTTGGGCAATGTTTTATCACAGCAGCTGGAAGTAAGTACAACAGGTCACCAAATAAAAAAAGAAAAATTAGGGCTAGGGATACAGTTCAGTTGGTAGTGTTGGGTCTGGGGTCTCGAAATAATGGGAGACAGACTGTTGTTTTAAAAAATGATGAGTGACACTGGTTACTGGGTAAAAAGGTCATGAGACATGACAAAACCCAGTATCTGAGCTTTATCTGGATTTTCCTTTCCAAATCAAGTCAGAGATTTTTTCCACATAAGTTTTTAATTTTTTATTTGGTTTATTTGGTAAAAATATCCATTCCAATATAATATCTTCCCTCTGCATTAATATTCCTGTTAGGGAATGCCTAGAAGGTAAAATAACCAAAATACAATCTAGCTTTGGATCAATATGACCTATGTGCCCTTCATGTACTTTCTTTTCTATCAAGGCCAATTCTTTCTCAGCTTTAGGTGATAATTCTTTTGGACTATTTAAATCCTTGTCACCTTCTAAGGTTTTCAACAAATTATTAAGTTCATCATTTTTTACCCCAACAATAGTTCTTAGATGAGAAATGTCTCCAAATAATCTTTGAAAGTCATTAAGAGTCTGTAGTCTATCTCTCCTAATTTGCACCTTTTGGGGTCTAATTTTTTGTAGCTCTATTTTATATCCCAAATAATTAATAGAATCTCCTCTTTGTATCTTTTCAGGAGCAATTTGTAATCCCCAGCAAGGCAAAATTTTCTTTACTTCTTCAAACATTCTTTCTAAAGTATCTGCATTTGAGTCAGCTAGCAAAATATCATCCATATAATGATAAATTATAGATTTGGGAAAGTTTTTACGTATCACTTCCAATGGCTGTTGTACAAAATATTGGCATAGAGTTGGGCTATTCAACATTCCCTGTGGGAGGACCTTCCATTGAAATCTTTTAACTGGTTGAGAATTATTATAAGTAGGCACTGTGAAAGCAAATCTTTCTCTGTCTTTTTCTTGTAAGGGTATTGAAAAGAAACAGTCTTTTAAATCAATAACTATGAGAGGCCATCCTTTTGATAACAGAGTAGGCAAAGGAATCCCAGATTGTAGAGAGCCCATTGGTTGAATTACTTTGTTAATTGCTCTAAGGTCTGTTACCATCTCCACTTACCAGATTTCTTTTTAATAACAAATACAGGAGAATTCCAAGGGCTGGTTGATTCTTCAATATGCTGAGTATTTAACTGTTCTTCTACCAGCTCTTCTAAAGCCTGGAGTTTCTCTGTTGTTAAAGGCCATTGCTGTACCCATACAGGCTTGTCTGGTAACCATTTTAAAGGTAGAGCTGTTGGTGTCTTTGGAAGATCATCAGTTGTTGTTCCCTGTTCTTGTATAATATGGATGGCTGGTGACCACTCATTAGAATAATATCTTCTAACATTTCTCTCAGAAACATGTGCTAGTTTATGATTTGTTTCTGAGTTGGAGGGATGTTAATCTGAGTATTCCATTGTTGCAACAAATCTCGACCCCACAGGTTCATAGCTATGTTAGCCATATATGGTTTTAATTTTCCTCTCTGTCCTTTTGGAGCTATACATTCCAGCCATCTTGCACTCTGTTTCACTTGAGATAATGTGCCAATTCCTAACAGTTGAACGTTTACTTCCTGAAGAGGCTAAGTTGGATGCCAAAATTCTGGTGCAATTATGGTAACGTCCACACCTGTGTCTACCAGACCAGACAACAAAACACCATTTATTTTTATTGTTAATTTTGGTCTTTGTTCATTAATAGAAGTTTGCCAAAATTTTTCTTTATGTTTTTTCCTGAATTTTCTATTCTCTTTGTTTCATCATCCTGACCAGCATGATTTATTCCAATAGGTATTTGGTTATTTAATTGCTCTGAGTAGGGGTTTCCTCTACAACTGCAGGAAATGTTTGAACTGGATTTGCCATGGGGGTCTGCATGAGGCCCCTCTGGGAATTTCCCCGAAGACCGAGGTAAAGGATTACCTTGCCTGTCCCTTGTTGATCTACATTCGTTGGTCCAGTATTTTCCCTTGGGCATACTCCAGAAGGAAGGGGCATTCTGTTGCCATTATTCCTTGAAGAAACATTGTTTCTAGGAATGACCTGTTTACAGTCCCTTTTAAAATGTCCTTGCTTTCCACATCCAAAACATCTAACATTCCTCAAACCTTTTGAAATTGCTTCTCCTACCCACATATCATCATGCTCATGAGCCTCAACATTAACCTTATCTATAATCCAGTCTTCCAAAGGTGCAGATCTTGCCTTTAATGGCCTGATTATTCTTTTGCATGCTGCATTCGCATTCTCAAATGCCAAAGATTCAATTATTGCCTTACCAGCTTCTGATTCTGAGACCATTCTCTTTACTGCTGAAGCCAGTCTTTGTAAAAAATCTGTGAAAGATTCTTTTGGACCTTGCATAACCTTTGTAAACAACTCAGGTTTTTTTCCTGGTTCCTCAACTCTGTCCCATGCATTCAAGGCTGTCGTTTGACATAGAATTAGGGTTTTGACATCATATAAACATTGTGTTTGTACTGAAGCATATTGGCCTTCTCCAATAAGCTGATCCTGGCAGACTTGTATTCCTTTATCCCTCCATTGTTTTTCTATGTTTTTAGCCTCATCCTTGAACCAAGTTTGCTACTGGAGCCTTTGACTGGGTTCCAGAACAGCTTGTGCCAGCTCCCGCCAGTCCTGTGGTACAATCCTATTATATGTTGACCAAGAGTTTAACATTTGCTTTACATATGGGGAATGCATGCCATAAGATACTATTGCCTCCTTAAACCTTCGTAAATCTAACATTTCAATTGGAGCCCAAATATTTTGTGTAATCATTTGATTAGGCAACTGCTGTACGGTTTCAGGATAAATTAAGGGTGTGTGAAAACAGGCTTTCTTTCTGTAGCTTTATGATCCAATCCTGAAACAACTTCACTGTTAATTTCTTCTGTCTGAATTTGAACTTCTCTATAATTCATTCTTACAGGTTTAACAGGTGTTTCAAAACTGTTATCCTGGCACTTAAATTGACTATCTTTTTAAATAGTAAAATGAGGATAAGAAAAGTAATAAACTGCATAATTTGATCAACATTAATCTTCTCATATAGTTGTTCCATTGTCAGACTGCCTAAAATTTCAAAGAAAGCCCAATTTTCTTCCAATGTTCACATAAAACCCATTTTTTAATGTGAAAAAAAATTTCTCTTTTAAATAGTTTCCCTTAAATTATCTGATATGTTAATTGACTTACCAAGTCTGCATAGAACAGTAGAAATCCGAGGGAATTTCAGAACAACCATCTAGTGTCCAAGGTGTGAATCCAGAGAGAGAGAGAGAGAGAGAGAGAGAGAGAGAGAGAGAGAGAGAGAGAGAGAGAGAGAGAGAGAACAAGAAATCATAGCCACAAATTCTGGCTAAAAGCTTAAATCAGCCACGCGTTCCTGCTTGAGATGAGTCAAGCTTTGGCTCCGGCTCTCTTAAGCTCTGACTACATGCGTTGACTTTACAGGCAGGGGCCCTGTTTGGCAGGGTAGGCCTGAGTTGTTTGTAGCACCAGCTTTAAGCAAGTAGCTCCAGCTGCAGCTAACCGCTTAGGGCTACGGTCAGTCCGGCCTGAGACCAAGACGACCTGGGCCCAAGCTAGGGAGCTGGCCGCCCAGGCGGGAAACTGGACCTGCCACCAAGCCAAGTCAAGTGGTTTTTAATGGATTCTTGTCTGGCTAGCTCAGTTGGTAGAACATGGGACTCTTAATCTCAGGGTCATGAGTTTGAGCCCCACGTTGGGCACCAAATGTAGAAGTAACCGTCTTATTAAATAAGAAACACAGAGCCAATGTAAAGATAAAAGCCCAAGAAGTCAGAGCTAAGAGCCTTACCCTTCCTGCTTCAGCGATCCTCTTTAGCCAAGAGAGACCTACTTCCTGTGTTCTTGTCTTTATATAGACTTTCTGTTCTGCCTTCTCAATGGTTATAAACCACCCACATGACCACCTCGTCACTGCCTGTCTGTACAGACCTCCAGGTCTTCTATGGTTGGTATTGAGATTAAAGGCGTGTGTCTCCAATGCTGGCTGTATCCTTGACCACACAGAGATCTACCTAGCTCTGCCTAAGAAGTGCTGGGATTAAAGGTGTGCACCATGAATGTCCAGCTCCACTATGGCTTACTATTAGCTCTAACCCCCAGGCAACTTTATTTATTAACATACAAATAAAATCACATTTCAGTACAAATAAAATACCACCATAGAGATCCTAAGTGTCCTGCCTCTTCTCTCTTGGAGCCCTGTATTCCTTGCTAGAAAATGCAAACTGCCATAAGGAAGGAAGGGGACAAATGAACGGTCCAGCTGGCCCAGCAAGGACTCAAAGTTGCTTTTCTATCTGTTTTGTTTCTCCTTTTCTTTGATTTTCCTACTGTTGGATGTACAGCTCAAGAACTTGTACATGCTAAGCAAGCCCTCTAGCACTGAGATACACCCAAGACCCTTATTTGAGAGAGAGAAGGTATTGTTATATAGTCCAGCCTGGCCTGAAACTCACCCACCTGGCACAGTCACCCAAGTTTGAGTTTACAGGTGCCCAATTTAAAGCCAGTGACTTAAAATGGTGTGATAATTAGAAAGAGATATTATCCAACAGTTGACATTAATGTAGTGGTTTGAATGAGATGTCTGTCATATCTCAGACATTTGAATGCTTGGTCCCCAGTTGGTGGTCATGTGGTTCAAGATGTTAACCCTCAGTTTCTGCTCCAGCCTCCATGTCTGGTGCCTGCTGTCATGTTTTTCTGTCTTAATGGACTCACAGCCCTCTGTAACTATAAGCCAAATAAACCCTTCCTTTCATAAGCTGCCTCGGTCATGATTTTTTTTTTATTACAGCAATAAAAACACTGAACCATACAAACGGGGTGACTTTCCAGGACTGCTGTGTGGTGGAGTAGAAAATGTTCTTTGCTGAGCTTCTTGGTATGCTGGAAGCATGATTCCATGTCCTCATCCTGATGACCTTTACAGAAGAGGAAACTGAAGCATCAGAGGGAAACTCTCCACCCCAAAGACACCCACCAGACCCATGTCTAAAGACTTCATCTGTCTGAAGCCACATCCCCTTTCTACACAGGGCTGGGGATTGGCTCAGTGCATAAAGCTCTTGCTGTACAAATTTACAAATGAAGTCTAGATTCCCAACACCTACACAAATGCTAAGCTACAATGGTAGTCTCCTCATCTTCTGCTTCCTCCTTCTTCAATAATCCCATGGAAGACAGAAACAGGATTTCCACAGCAAGATAGCTAACAAGTTTAGCTGAATCTGTGAGCTCTGGACTCACTTGAAATCTTACTTCACCATACAAGGTGGAGGGCAATGGAGGAAGAAGACACTTGACATTAAATCCAGGTTTCCACAACCTGTACACACACACACACACACACACACACACACAGACACACACACACACACAGAGAGAGAGAGAGAGAGAGAGAGAGAGAGAGAGAGAGAGAGAGAGAGAGAGAGAGAGAGAGAGAGAACAAATAGAAAGGATTGTTGGGGAGAGGCCTACATCCCCAACCTCTTGATTTTTTAGACAGGGTCTCTCTATGTAACCATGGTAGTCCTCAAGCTCATGATCCTCTCTCTTGAGACTCATGAGTGCTGAAGATTCCAGGCCTGCACCACCACACCTGGCCTCCCCAACACTCTCTCTATTGCAGGGAGAATTTCTGTCTCAGTCCTCTCACTCTAGTGCCCTCTTCATGGTACTTTCCTCACTTGGGAGCCTGACCATGGGAAACTGAGGAGGTAGCTCATGCTTCTTTCCCTCCTCTTCATGTCTCCCAGTCCAGCTAGACCAACTTTTGGTCTTAGAAGGTTTTGAAGGCCTCAGCATATTGGGAGTACATGATCCCTAGATCCTCCTCTTTCCTTACTGTGGCAGATCCACCTTTCAGAGAAGAGCCAGCAGATGGTGAAAGTCAGCAGGAAGGAAGAGGAAACAGAGAGGTGCAGTCACTTGCTTAAGCCACACAGAGAAGTAACTAAACATGACAACACAGGTGAAAGTAACATATTTCAGATGCTCTTTAAATATTTAGGAGTAAAAAAGACTTTTGTAGCCATGAGGAAGTGTGGTGATATATTGTGTGCCCTAATAAACTTGCCTCAGGATCAGAGGACAGAACTAGCCAGTAGATTAGACATAGAGGCCAGACAGTGGTGGCACATACCCTTAATTCTATCACTGGGAGGGGGCAGAGATCCATGTGGATCTCTGTGAGTTCAAGGCCACATTGAAAACAGCCAGGCAGTGGTGGCACACATCTTTAATCCCAGTGCTGAGGAGCACACACACCTTTAATTCCAGGAAGTGACGGCAGGAGGGAGAAAGGTATATAAGGAACTATGTGAAGAAACAGGACGTAAGGCAGTTCAGCTGAGACGCTTTCGGGTGAAGACTCAGAGGATTTCAGTCAGAGGATTCATGGAGTTGGTGAGGTAATACGTGGTAGCTGTAGCTTGCTCTGCTTCTCTGATCTTTCAGCTTTCACCCCAATATCTGGCTCTGGGTTTTTTATTATAAGACTATCTAAGATTTGAACAACAAGAAAGATCATAGTTTCAAGAACAGCCTGGACTACATACAAAGCAAAACTTCATTAAACAACAACAACAAAAGTGTGCCCAATATAGTTGCACACTCTTTTAGTCTCAGCACTCAGGAAGCAGAGGAAGGTGGATCTCTGTGAGTTTGAGGCCAGCCTGATCTATATAGTGAGTTGCTGGACAGACAGTGCTACATAAAATGAGACCTTGTCTCAAAGCAAACCCCAACCAACCAATCAACCAACCAGCCAACCAGCCAACCAACCAAGAAAAACCCATTTGAGAGCAACACCAGCTTAGACATGTGCTATGTTCTTAATTTGGGTTGCAAAGGACCTAGTGAACTGTTCTGGAAGGTAGAAGAACAAGAGAATTTTTTTTAAATGAGAGGATGAATAACATTGGGGACCAAGAATGCATGTGACTCACTGATCCTTTTTTTTTTAAATACGTAATTTATTCTTATTTTCTGTACATTTGTATTTTGCACGTATGTCTGTGTGAGGATGTCAGAAGCCCTGCAACTGGAGTTACAGACAGGTGTGAGCTGCCATGTGAGTGCTGGGAATTGAACCATGGCCATCTGGAAGAGCAGCCAGTGCTCTTCACTGCTGAGCCATCTCTCCAGCCTGTCACTGGTTCTTTTATCCTTCCTTCCCCCCTCATTCTTTTCCTCTTCTTTTCTCTCTCTCTTCTCTTAACTCCTCCCCCCTCAGCAATTACTTATATTGTTCTATTATTAAATAAAACTCAGGATTCAAATATTGGGGTAAAAACCTGATAGATCCCAAGAGTGACTGAGGAATGATCAGCTGATCTTGCCTCTCCACACTTCCAAGATGGAAAAGACCAAACATCTTTCTAAGCCCCTCCCTACTACCCCTCAGATGACAAAACTTAGTTGGAATACCACTAACCATGCCAGGCCATGGAAAGAATGGATGTCCCTTAAGATGTGGGACTACAATGTTCATAAGACATGGCCATTTGTCCCCCATTTCCTGATAGTGTCAACCTGTTTCACTATCCCATTGAGAGGTTGTGATAGTGGCAGATTATTTTGTCAATTTAGATGGACTAAAGCACTCAATGATTTAATCAGATCCATCTATATGTGGCTTTCATGTGCTTTGTTGTATGTAGAGCTCATGCCTGGCATGCAAGAGGCCCTGGATTCTTTTCCTGGTACTACAAAAAGTGATGATAGCCTTCGTTAATGTGAATGGGTCTCACTCTTTAGTTGAAAGGCCAGAAAGCAAAAACTGACTTTCTCAGTAAGGACAAAATTCTGCTCTGTGCCTATAGACTCAGCATCTGTCTGAGTTTGTGCCTGGAGCCAGAGGCTCTACAGATTTTTGACTTGTCTGTCAAATAACCACATGGACCAGTCCTTAAAATAAACCTGCTAAGATAGAAAGAAGCCAGACACAGCACACATGTGTAATATGCCCATCTGGGAGGCTGAGGCATAGGGAGTATAAGTTCAAAATGAACCTGGGTTATATATCTCAAGATAAATGTGATACATATCTTTATATTAATAGATTGAATGTATTTTAGCCAGAAATCAGTTGCTTTGACAACATGCCCAGGACAAATAGTTTATAAGTTGGAGGAACTTATTTTGGCTCATGGTTTTAGGTCATAGTCAGCTGGTCCCATTGGTTTAGGTTTGTGGTAACACAGAGGATCACAGTGGGAAGCCCAAAGAAAGAGCCAAGCTGCTCAGCTCACAGTGACTGAGAGGCAGAGAGATAAAAGTTAATGCTTGGGTCCTTAGGAAAGGGCTAGAGTTCCAATACTTGCTTCAAGGGCACACCCTTACCTCCTATGTTTCCATCACCTCCAAACTGCACCATCACCTGTGACACACAAACTTTGGGGGGACATTTAACATCCAACTCCATACTAAAAATCAAATCATTGCATTATCCAGCTATACCCTCCTACATAAACATAAGAGAATAATGTCACCACATAACTGAGATTCCTGCACACACATGTTTATCGCAGCATCAAGTACAACAGCCAAGTGATGGAATCAGCCTAGGTCAGGGGGTAAATAAATGGATTTTTAAAAAGTGGTATTTATGCACAGTGAAGTATTATTCATCCACAAAGAATGTTGTTTGCAGAAAAATGTATGGAACTGGAAGGTCAACAGATATTACACGTTTGCTCTTACATTATGAGTTTAAATAGGAGACGATATGAAAATAGAAGCAAGTCTGTTAAGGAAGAGGAAGATAATATCAGGTGGAGGGATTTTTTAAAAAAGCCAATCAGAGTGAACATGGCCAAAATTATTTAGTAGAGGAATTTTAAAACTACCAGTGTTGGTTTGCCAACTCTTTGTGGCTTACTGTGATTGAAGAGCAAACGATTCAAGATGAGACTTATTCAAAAGGGATGTTGTGACACCAATTATATGTGGAAAAAACAGGAAGCACAAGAGGCAGTGAATGGGGCTGGAGAGTTCGTGGTTTAGAGTGCTTGATAAGTAAGCAGTAATGACGACCGGATCCCAGCACTCAAGTTAGAGGTTCCCTGTACACGCCTGAAATCCTATCTTTGAGGGGCCTCAAACAAGAGGATCACTGTGGCTAGCTGGCTTCCAGCTTAGCTAAGGAAACAGGAGCCCGCGGTAAACTGATGAGTAAAAAAAAAATCTCTGCCTGAAAGAAAAAGCGAGAGGACATCTGACGCCCTCTTCTGGCCTCCAAGAACACTCGCGCGCACACATACGGATCCATCCACTCAGAAACATAAGTTAAAAAAAAAAAAATTAACAAATCTTTCAGAAGCCCTGGACGTGCGTGTAGGGAGGGGAAACAGTCTCACTACATAGCTCTGGCTGGCTTGGAACTCATTATGTAGACAAAGCTAGCGTGGAATTTTCAGAATTCCTCCGCTTAGCAAACGCTGGCATTAAAAGCGTGCATCACCATGGCCGGCCTCGGATGTGTTGTTAAATGTGATACACCCTCCAGTATGAACGAGGATTATTCCAGAGAAAAAGACTAAGCCAAGACGGGATTGTTCGTTGCAATCTGTATTTACAGATCCTTTTGGAGGGTAAATGCTGCTGGACTTGTTAACTCAGTTCTAAGGAGTTGGGTTTGGTATTATTCACCAATCAGGGACACTGTTACTCCCTTGAGCTCTCCAATGAGGAGCACGGATAGTGGAAGGTGGCGCCCTTGCCGCCATATTTGAGTTCCGGGTAGCTGAAGGGAGGAGAGTTGTGCCCGGGCTTCCTGACTGCCGGCTCCCTATGGGGGACCCCTGGATGCATCAGAAGCAGGAAATGGTGCGTCTGCCGCGGGCTCCCGGAGTGGTGGGTGGCGGGTTTGTGACCCTGCTGCGGCTTTGCTGCAGTGTGGCGCCGGCTCCCCGACGTTCCCCTGGCGCAGTGCAGCGGAGTCTGAGGTGGTGGATTCTGGCTGGCACTGGCGCCCTCACCCCCAAGTGCACTTGAATTGTGGGCAAAGCCGGCAGCCGGGAGTCTGGCGCCCAGTTCAGTCCTGTTCCTGTGAAGCGGCTTCGTTCCCAGTCCCTGTCCTGCCGTGATGAGTCTGCGCCGCGAACCCGCGCCTCTGCAGACTTCGCGGCTCTGGCGAGTTGGTGACGCCGCGGTGAAGGCACAGCGCTGTGGGTGGTGTGCGCTGCTTTGCACTTTTTCATTTCCTTGTTCCTTGCATTAGTTTTACACTATGGTCACCCCGGAGAGTTGTTTTTTCTTTAAACTTCTTTTTAAGTACCTCGTCCTGGGTTTGTCTTATGCAAATGCAGCTGGATTTGTGTAGCTGTGATTGGCTCTGTGCAGGCAAAATCCCCTAACTTGGAGAGAGGAGAGACATTTAAATTTACTTTTAAAATTTAATTTATTTGTACTGATCAGCTAAGCTGATCATTTCTGAGGCAGAATGTGAGTTTTGGAAAGTCTTTCCCACCTTGATAGCGCTGACAGAAGCCCAGGGAGGGGAGGGATTATGTAATTCTTTTTTTCTTTTTTTATGCAGAGTTTCTGGCTGGTCTGTCTGGAACTAGCTTTGTAAACCAAGCAAGCCTGGAACTAAGATCCTCCGCAGTGCTGGGATTATAGGCGATTCTCCCTACTGTGTATAATTTTATTTCTGTTGTTTAGCTAGCTCTAGGCTGTTTCTCCAAATGTAGTGAGTGGGAGGTATTTCTTTAATCCCAGTGGAGGTGGAGACAGGCCTATCTCAATGTTGATGGATAGCCAGGGCTATAACCTAAACAAACAAAAACCAAACAAAACTCCACCAAGATTATAGTCCTTGGGGAAAATATTAATACCATCAGTTCCTTCCTATTGTCTTCAGGTAGTTAGTCTTTGTAGACAGTGTAATTTTTTTGTTGTTATTTTTAAAATTAATTTAAATAAAAAATTTTAAATGTATGCATATAAATATGTATGTCTGTGTGAGTGTATGTTGTATAAATGTTTGCTGCCTGTGTGGGGGACCTGCTGAGGCCAGAAGAGAGTATGGCTCTCCTGGAACTGGAGTTATAGGTAGTTGTCAGTAGCTCTTGTGGATCCTGGGAACTGAACTTGGGCCCCCTGGAAGGACAATATGTACTCATAACTGCTAAGCGATCTCTCCAACTCTGGGCAGTGTGATTTCTGACCATTGAGAAAATCTGGATTGGCCAGTCAGAAAGAAAGACATGCTTATTTTCTATTTGCTACAGAAACTATTTTGAAAGTTGATTTTAGTGTTTAGAGTATTTTTGTTATTCCAGTTAAGTTCTGATGTATCCTACACTATCCTGGAACTTCTGATCTTCCTGCCTTCACCTCCCAAGTGCTGGCAGTGTACCTACAAGCCGGGCGTTAGGCAAAACCTGGAACCCAGGGCTTTGAACATATTCGGCAGGCACTCTACCAACTGAGCCATATCTACAGCCTTGCAGTACAGTTTTAAAAGTTGGCCTTTTTCTTAGATTCTGACAGGGAAATCCTAAAATATACGCAGACAGGAGGCAGGTGTGTGAGTAATCACAGGATTATTAAAGGCCAAGCCACTCACTGACTGTCATTAACCGCCTGTTAGTTTGAATGGTATAATATTCCCCCATGGCCTCATGTGTTTGGTCACTTAGTTTTCAGGAAGTGGTGCTGTTTATAGGCTCTGGACCCTTCAGGAAGCAGAGTGACGCCGGAAGACTAGGGTCAGATGGCCAGGCCTTGACATTTTATAGCATGGCCTGGGGTCCTGACCCCTCTCTGCTTCCTGACTGTAGATGTAATAAGGCCCATCACATGCTGCTGCTATCATGCTTTTCCCTGGATGAAACTCATATCTCTTCTTTAACTGTAAGCCAAAAGAAACCTTTCTTTTAAAAACTTTTAAGAAATTATTTACTGTGTGCCATAGTGCCCTTGTGACAATCAGACAACTGCAGGCGTCAGTTCTCTGCCTCTACCACATGGGACTCGGGGATCATAGTCAGTTATTAGCCTTGCTATAAAATGTCTTTACCCACCGAGCCATCTTGTCAGCACCTTCTTTAAGTTGCTTTCGCCAGCTATTTTGTCACAGTGATGAGAAAAGTAATAAGACTGGTACGAGAAGGTGTTCCAATACCACAGTGAACGTGGCCATGTGGTTCTTAGGCTTTGGAGCTGGTTTATGGGAGGAATGTTTTGTTGGTTGTTCCCCCCCACTCCCGACTCCGCTGCCAGCACTGTGTAAACAAATGCCTAGTTTCTGCAGATGGAGTACTGGCCAAAGAAATGATCCCAAGTGGGATAATTTAGTGAACTAGTTAGTTTACAAGGGTTACTTGTATGGGTAAGGGCTTACCAACAAGAGCATGGGTAACTAACTCAACAGGGGCAGAAACACCAACAGGCCCACCCTAGCCTCATGAAAGCTATATTCCTGAAACTTCCCGAAGAACATTCAGAGATTTACTTGTTGAGTGTCTCAGCTCCCCAGTTTCTGCTTATGGGATGACCTTGGGGAGGAGTATTATGTATGGGTCTTGTAAGTTTTAGGAGCTTCTTGAAACTTATAAGCTTCCTTTTTCTCTGCAGGAGGGACTTTTAAAAATAGGAAATAGCTGCACAAAAAATGTTGAAGAATTTGCTGCTAGCCAGAGGAGCCCTAAAATGCTGCAAGAAGAGTTTAAAGGGCCATCTGGTGGGAGTTTAGAATGCTAGAGTGCCAAGAAAAATGAGGATATTAAGAGACCCAGCTCAGAAGGAACAAGGACTCTTAGAAAGTGGGCCAGGGGTCATTCATGTGGCTGTGGTTTTTTTAAAAAAAAAAATGTAGCTATGTTCCTGTGTTCTGATAAATTGAGTGGGGGCTGAATTTAAAAGTATTAACCAGTTTGTGTGGTAGAAGAAATTTGAAGACAGGACAGCAGTATTCAGGCTGTCCTGGTTGCTGCTTTCTACTCTTAGTTATATAGTGGGAGCCAAGATAATGCTGGCTTTGTAGAATGAGTTTGATTCCTTTCTATTTTATGCAACAGTTTGAAGAGCATTAGTATTGGGTCGTCTTTAAAGCTTTTGTAGAAGTTGGCAGCAACTCTGTATGTTACTGGACTTTTCTTTGTCTCAGACATACTGTTATAACTGTCCAGTATTGTTGCTTGTGGATATGTTTAGATTGTTATTTTCTTGATTCTATTTAGTATGTCATCTGTGCCTAAGAAATTGTTCATTTCTTCTGTATTTTCCAGGTTTTAAAATATAGTTTTCAGAGTATTATTTGATGTCCTTCTGCATTTTCCTGGAATGTTTATAAGTTCCCCTATTTCATCTCTTTTTATTAATTTGTTCTCTTCCTCTCTTTTTGTTGATTTTGCTAGGTACTTGCAAATCTTTTTTCTATAAACCAGCTGTTTGATTTGTTATATTCCTTTGGTGTCCATTTCATGCTTTCTCACCTGATCTTTACTATTTCTATTGTGTACCTTTGGATTTGCTTATTCTCGTTTTTCTAAGGCCATGTGTTTGCATTATTAGGCTATTTAAAATCTCTCTCTCTCTCTCTCTCTCTCTCTCTCTCTCTCTCTCTCTCTCTCTCCAGGGTTTCTCTGTGTAGCCCTGATTGTCCTAGAACTTGCTCTGTAGATCAGGCTGTCCTTGAACTCACAGAGATCTACCTGCCTCTGACTCCCAAGTGCTAGAATTAAAGGCATGCATCACCACTGCCCAGCTATTTTTTTTTTTTTAAATATAAGCACTTATAACTGTAACCTTCCCTTTATATTGCATTGGTTGTATCCCAAAGTTCATGGCAAGTTTTGCTTTTTTATATTCATTTTATTCTAATTCTGATATTCTGATTTTCTTAGTGACTTACTGGATACTCAAGAGTGTATTGTTGATTTTCTACTTAATGATTTTTCTAAAGTTTACAATGATATTAATTTTTAGTTTTATTTATTTGATAAAATATAATATATTATTTCAATTTTTTTGTATCCTTGAATATGGTCTACTTTAGAGTAGGTACCATGGGCTGCTGAAAAGAATACAATCTGTATCTCTTAGATGAGTTTTTTTTTTTTTTTAAAGATTTATGTATTTTTAGTATGTATACAGTGTTCTGTCTGCAGGCCACAAGAGGGCGCCAGATCTCACTACAGATGGTTGTGAGCCACCATGTGGTTGCTGGGAATTGAACTCAGAACCTCTGGGAGAGCAGTCAGTGCTCTTAACCTCTGAGCCATCTCTCCAGCCCAGATGAGATGTTTTTATATCAGTTACATCCATTTAATATGTGGTATAATTTTACTGCTATGCATATTTGTAAATTTTTGCTTTGAATGGTCTAAGGATGAGAGTGGGCTACTGAATTTTACTATTACTATACGAAGACATAGCTGACCTATATCCATTAGTATTTGTTTTTGAAATTGGGAGCTTCAGTAATTGGTTTATGTATGCTTACATTTTTATGTTTTAATATATCCTTTACTAATGTATAGTGAACTTTTTATATCTTCTGATTTTGTTTTGATGTCTACTTTATCAGAGAACAAAATATGCCATCTTGATTTACATTTCCATTCACCGAATAGATTGACTTCCATCTTTTTACTCCCTGACCTTAGGTGTCTTTATCAATGAAGTATGTTTCTTAGAGACATTAGACAGTTGGATCTACATTTTTTTAATTAAAATTAAAAAAAATTATTTTATGTGCATGAATATTTTGTCTGCATATATGTATGCTCTACGTGCTTGCCTGGCACCCACAGAAGTCAGAGTAGGGTTCAGATATCCAGGAATTGCAGTTAATGGGGGTGTTGTTAACCACCATGTAGATGCTGGGTATGGAACCCAGGTCCTCTGGAAGAGCAGCAAGTGCTCTTAACTACTGAGTCATTTCTCCCATACCTCTCCCTCCACCCCCTAAAAAAAAACTATGTTGTCTGGGGGTAGGGGGCATAGGGAGTAGGGTGAAGAGAATGAGGGCTGGTATATACCTTTAATCCCAGCACTCAGGAGGCAGAGGCAGGCTGTTCTCTATCAAGGCAAGCCTGGTCTATAGAGTAAGATCTACACAACACAGTGAAACCCTGTCTTGAAAAACCAAAAAAAAGAAAGAAAAATATGTGTATGGGTGTATGGCCTGAATGTATGTCTGTGTGCCACATGTATGCCTGGTGCCCATGGACCCAGAGGAGGGCATAGAATCCCCTGGAACTGGAGTTAGAGACAGTTGTGAGCCACTGTGTGTACTAGATTAAGATTGATAGATACAACATGAAAATAAAGAAAAGAAGGTTGGAGAGATGGCTCAGAGGTTAAGAGCATTGGCTGCTCTTCCAGAGGCTATGAGTTCAATTCCCCACAATCACATGGTGACTCACAACCATCTACAATGAGATCTGGTGCCCTCTTCTGGCATGCAGGCAGAACACTTTATACATAATAAATAAATATATCTGAAAGAAAGAGAGAGAGACAGAGAGAGAGAGAGAGAGAGAGAGAGAGAGAGAGAGAGAGAGAGAGAGAGAGAGAGAGAGAGAGAAAGAAATCTCCAGGAGCAGAATTGTTCCCCCCTCCCCCCCAAGACAGAGTTTCTCTGTGTAGCCTTGGCTGTCCTGGAACTTGCTCTGTAGACCAGGCTGACCTCGAACTCATAGAGATCTGCCTGCCTCTGCCTCACAAGTGCTGGGATTAAAGGCATGCACCACCACTGCCTGGCCAGAATTGTTCTTTTAATCAAAACAATTGAAAAGCCTCTATCTCCGTGCAGGAGTGGAGACTGTGTTCATGTGGCACAGGGTGCTTGGAGGTGTTAGGAGGAAAAAAGTTGAGATGGAAGATTCCATCTACACGTCAGTTCCTCGTAGTCTCAAAATGGCAGATAACCAATGGAGTGAAGCTTCTTGGATTCTGACAAGTGAAGCCTTTCTTCCTAACAAGTCCCCCTCTTTGTTTGAAACCTACTGAATTTAATTGGGATTGTTTGAATTACCATGTGTAGATTTTATTTTGTTTTTTGAGACTGGCTCTTACTATGTAGCTATAGTTGGCCTGAAACGTGAGAATCCTGTTTGCCTTTGCCTCCAACTTTGGGGATTAAGGATGTGTGCCATCACAGCCAGCTGTAGGCTTGTTTTTACTGGAGTATGGACAACTATAGCACTGAACAAAACTGATTCCTTCCCTAGCCATCACTGACAACCAGTATCTCCTCAGAAAGGGCTGGGCCCTCAAGAACCCCTCCCCTGTTCATGATGGAATGTTGATGGGCAACATCTTGTGCAGGTAACCACAGTCTCTGAATTCAGAAGTACACTGGCTACGTTATGTTCAAAAGACAGCATGTCACACCTCGCCTTGATTTCCTGTTTAGGCCTGAGCACTCACAGTTGCTCTCAGTGCCTCAACCAGTTGAGTAGTCTCTGCATTAACTGTTAGCTTCTGCAAATAAATGCTTCCTCACCAAGTCTGAGAACAGTGTGTGTCTGTAGATATGTTTATAAATAGCTAAAGAACAGTTTTGACAGCATGTTGGTTTAGAAAAGCAGCAGTAGTTCCCCCTTAGGGCCTGTAACTTCTCTGCAATGGACATCTGACCAGGTTTAGAGTAACAAACGTGTGTTCTTTCATGTGGAGAATGCCTCAAATCCAGTGAGAAAGCAGTTGGTTACCCTGTGTCTTGGTTAGGGTTTCTATTGCTGTGATAAAACACCATTATAACAAAAGCAATATGAGGAAGAAATGGTATATTTGTATTACCTTTCCATTCTGTCATTGAGGGAAGTCAGGGCAAGAACCTGCAGGCAGGAACTGAGGCAGAGGCCAAACGGGAAATCAAGGAGAGGTGTGACATGCTGTCTTTTGAACATGTTCCTTACCTTGGCTTAGTCAACCTGCTTTCTTATACCATTCAGGACTACCTGCCTAGGGATAGCACTACCCATAATGACCTGGCCCTCACACATCAAATCATCAGGCTAGAAAATGCAATACAGGGTTGCCAACAGGCCAATATGGTAGATGCATTTTTTTTTCCATTTGAATTTCCTTCTTCCCAGATGACTCTAGCTTTGTCAAGTTGATATAAAACTAGTCAGCACACTTCAATAACCTTCATGCTACTATTGCACTTGTGGTATGTGTTGACTAGAATGTTGGTGTTATAGGTCACTGGGCTTGCAGCTGATAAGATCATTGATGACTTTTCTTCCTCAGTATTGAGGAAGCTTCTAGCTGTTTCAGGTTGATTTTTCCATGTCTTGATTTTTGACTCTCATCTGTCACACTGCCTCCCTGCTACTTCTAGAATAGTCATATCATACAATCAACCTAGCTGTATATCAGTGAATGAACTAATAAACCATGATCTATATGTTTATTAAATTATGTATGTAAATGTGTGATCTATATTTATGTCTGTGTGTTCACCTACATACATATAAACACTATGGTGAATTGTATGGCTATAAAGAAGAAAGGTACCAGGGGTTGGAGAGATGGCCCAATGGTTAAAAGAACTTAGTATTCTTCTAGAAGATCCAAGTTTGGTTCCCAGCATATGTACCCTGTAACTCATTAGTTCTAGCTTCAGGTCGGGTGTGTGTGTGTGTGTGTGTGTGTGTGTGTGTGTGTGTGTGTCCTACTGTCATCTTCTGACCTCTGCAAACACACACACACACACACACACACACACACACACACACACACACACACCATGTACTAACCCATAAACACACACATAAATACATCCTAAAAGAAATAGATCATGTCATTTTCAGTAAAATGTTTTAAAGTCCAGCACCATCATTGTAACTAAGATAGAGTGAGGAAGAATAAGTACTGTATATTGTACATTGCATGTAGAAAACACCTGAAAGTAGAAAAAAAATCTGAAAGTAGAATGGGGGGGGGGGCTGGAGAGATGGCTCAGAGGTTAAGAGCACTGGCTGCTCTTCCAGAGGTCCTGAGTTCAATTCCCAGCAACCACATGGTGACTCACAACCATCTGTAATGAGATGTGGTCCCCTCTTCTGGCCTGCAGTCATACATGCTGTATATATAATAAATAAATAAGTCTTAAAAAAAATCTCAACTTCTTAAAAAAAAAATGAAAGTAGAATGGGAAAAGTAAAAGTTAGAAGGTGAGAATAAAAGGAGGCAGCCAGATGTATGGTGACTATTTGAAGAATGAAGCATGAAGTAAACTGATCATGTGACTATGTATGTGTTTTTCTCCTATTCTTCCTGTAAATGTATGTGGATTATTTTAGGAGCCAGTGACCTTTGAGGATGTGGCTGTGAACTTCACCCTAGGAGAGTGGACTATGTTGGATTCCAGTCAAAAGAAGCTCTACAGAGATGTGATGAAGGAAACCTTTATGAACCTGATTTCCATAGGTAAAAACAGAACTACTCAAATTCCTTTACTTTAATCATAACAGTTGTTTCCTGTTCATCTGTGTAATTTTTTAAAAAGTGAAAGAATGATGTTATCCAATGTCACATGCATGGTTATAACAAAAAAAATGTTATTTTGAATAAATCTGAATAATTTCTTTGGGTTTACTTTAGGGAAAACAGAAGAAGAAGATATTGAAGAGTACCAGAAGCCTAAGGGAGACCTGAGGTAAATTACCGTCACAAAAAGATACACATCTAGTATCTGGTGGTGATAGGAAATCTGAGAACTTCTCTAATACAGTGAGCTTGAACACTTAAAATATTGAAAGATCCATGAAGTTATATGACATTTTCGGTGATTCATTGTACAACTTTCCTTTATGCACAAAATTTCAGAATATTAATCAAGGTTTGAATATAAGGAGTGTATGAAGTAAAGTGAATTTGGGGTTTAGATTGAGACTCATCTTTAGTAAATCATGTGAACAATTATTCATTTATTTCAAATGCCATAATAAAAGCCATTTTGCATTATGATGTTCAACTGCTGTCTTGGCTTAGTGCCATATACGATTAATGTTTGTGAAACACCTGAGAGTACTATAGAACCTTATTTGGTTATATGCCATCCTCAGGACCTCTAGTTAAATGTTTAGCCCTTAAATGTTCATAGTGATTCACTTATTTATTTATTTTTTATCCTTTTAAAGATTTATTTATTTATTATATATACAGTGTTCTGTCTGCATATATACCTGCAGGCTAGAAGAGGGCACCAGATCTTATTATGGATGGTTGTGAGCCACCATGTGGTTGCTGAGACTTGAACTCAGGACTTCTGGAAGAGTGCTGTTAACCGATGAGCCATCTCTCCAGCCCTGATTCCCTTTTTTATTTTTCCATATAAAGTTGAGTATTGTTCTTTCCAAGTCTGTGAAGAGTTGTGTAGGGATTTTGATGGGGATAGCATTGAATCTGTAGATTGTTTTTGGTAAGATTGCCATTTTTACTATGTTAATCCTACCTATCCATGAGCATGGGAGATCTATTTTCTGATATTTTCTTCAATTTCTTTCTTCAGAGATTTAAAGTTCTTATCATACAGGTCCTTCACTTGTTTAGTTAATGTTACCCCAAGATATTTTATATTATTTGTGATTATTGTAAAGGGTGATGTTTCTCTGACTTCTTTCTCAGCCCTTTTATCATTTGTATAGAGGAGGGCTACTGATTTTTTTGAGTTGATCTTGTATCCTGCCACTTTACTGAGGTAGTTTATCAGCTGTAGGAATTCTCTGGTAGAATTTTTGGGGTCACTTATGTATACTATCATATTGTCTACAAATAGTGAAAGTTTGATTCCTTTCCAGTTTGTATCCCTTTGATCTCCTTTTGTTGTCTTATTGCTCTAACTAGAACTTCAAGTACTATATTGAATAAATATGGGGAGAATAGACAGCCTTGTCTTGTTCCTGATTTTAGTGGAATCACTTTGAGTTTCTCTCCATTTAATTTGATGTTTGCTGCTGGCTTGCTATAAATTGCCTTTATTATGTTTTGGTATGTTTGTATTCCTGATCTCTCTAAGACCTTTATCATGAAGGGGTGCTGGATTTTGTCAAAGGCTTTTTCATCATCTAATGTGATGATCATGTGGTTTTTGTCTTTCAGTTTGTTTATATGGTGTATTACATTGACAGATTTTCGTATATTGAACCATCCTTGCATCCCTGGGATGACACCTACTTGGTCATAGTGGATAATTTTTTTGATGTGTTCTTGGATTCGGTTTGCCAATATTTTGTTGAGTATTTTTGCATCAATGTTCATGAGGGATATTGGTCTGTAGTTCTCTTTCTTTGTTGCATCTTTGTGTGGTTTGGGTATCAGGGTAACTGTAGCCTCATAAAAAGAGTTTGGTAATTTCCTTCTGTTTCTGTTGTGTGGAACAATTTGAAGAGTATTGGAATTAGCTCTTCTTTAAAAATCTGGTAGAATTCTGCACTGCAACCATCTGGTCCTGGGCTTTTTTTTGGCTGGGAGATGACTGTTTCTATTTCCTTATGGGCTATTGGTCTATTTAATAGTTTATCTGGTCTTGATTTAACTTTGGTATCTGGTACCTATTCAGAAAATTGTCCATTTTTTTTTTTTTCAGATTTTCCAATTTTGTGGAGTATAGTTTTTTGAAATATGACCTGATGATTCTCTGGATTTCCTCATTGTCTGTTGTTATATCTCCCTTTTTATTTCTGATTTTGTTAACTTGGATGCTCTTTCTTCTGCCTTTTGGTTAATTTTGATAGAGGTTTGTCTATCTTGTTGATTCTTTTCAAAGAACCAACTCTCTGTTTCATTGATTCTTTGTATTGTTCTCTTTGTTTCTATTTCATTGATTTCATCCCTCAATTTGATTATTTCCTGGCATCTATTCCTTCTGGGTGAGTTTGTTTCTTTTTGTTCTAGAGCTTTCAGGTGTGCTGTTAAGTCATTAGTGTGAGATTTCACCAACTTTTTTATGTGGACATTTAGTGCTATGAATTTTCCTCTTAGCACTGCTTTCATAGTGTCCCATAAGTTTGGGTATATTGTACTTTCATTTTCATTGAATTCTAGGAAATCTTTAATTTTTTTATGTCTTCCTTGACCCATTGGTGCTTCAGTTGGGCATTATTCAGTTTCCATGAGATTGTAGGCTTTCTATAGTTTTTGTTGTTGTTGAAATCTAACTTTAAGGCATGGTGGTCTGATAAAATATAGGAGGTTATTCCAGTGTTTTTGTATCTGTTGAGATTTGCTTTGTAACCAAGCATGTGGCCAATTTGCAAGAAGGTCCCATGGGGTGCCGAGAAGAAGGTATATTCTTTTGTGTTAGGGTGGAATATTCTGTAGATATCTATTAAGTCCATTTGAGTCATAACATCTGTTAGGTCTTTTATTTCTCTGTTAAGTTTCAGTCTGGTAGATCTGTCCATTGGTGAGAGTGGGGTGTTGAAATCTCCTACTACTAGTGTGTGGGCTTTGATGTGCAATTTAAGCTTTAGTAATGTTTCTTTTACAAATGTGGGTGCCTTTGTATTTGGGGCATAAATGTTCAGAATTGAGACTTCATCTTGGTGGATTTTTCCTGTGATAAATATGTAGATGTAACCAATCATCTTATTAAAATAAGAAACACAGAGCCAATGTAAAAGAGAAAGCCGAGGCGGGCGGTGGTGGCGCACGCCTTTAATCCCAGCACTCGGGAGGCAGAGGCAGACGGATCTCTGTGAGTTCGAGGCTAGCCTGGGCTACCAAGTGAGTCCCAGGAAAGGCACAAAGCTACACAGAGAAATCCTGTCTCGAAAAAACAAAAACAAAAAAAAAGAGAAAGTCGAGAGGTCAGAGCTCAGAGCTAAAATCTTACCTCCTGCAGTGCTCCTAGCTTCCCCGGGGAGAGAGAGCTACTTCCTGTTTGTCTGTCTTTAAATAGTCTTTCTGTTCTGCCTTCTCATTGGTTGTAAACCCAAACACATGACTGCCTCGTCACTGCCTGTAAGTACCGCCCTCCAGGTCTTAAAGGCGTATGTTTCCAATACTGGCTGTATCCCTGAACACACAGAAATCTACCTAGCTATTCTAACCACCATGCTCTTGCTATGGCTCTAATAGCTCTGACCCCAGGGCAACTTTATTTATTAACATACAATTAAAATCACATTTCAGTACAAATAAAATATCACCATAGTCCATCCTGATCTTTTTAGATTTATTTTAGTTTGAAGTCTATTTTATTAGATATTAGGATAGCTACACCAGCTTGCTTTTTAAGTCCCATTTGATTGGAAAGCCTTTACCCAGCCTTTTACTCTGAGGTAGTGTCTGTCTTTAAAGTTTAAGTGTATTTCTTATATGCAGCAGAAGGATGGATCCTGTTTTCGTATCCATTGTTAGCCGTGTCTTTTTAAGGTGAGTTGAGACCATTGATATTGATGGATATTAAAGACCAGTGATTGTTAATTCCTGTTATTTTTTGGTGGCAGTGTTGTTTCCTTTCTTTGGTATGTTGGTGTGGCATTATCTATTGCCTGTGTTTTCATGGGTGTGTTTAATTTCCTTAGGTTGGATTTTTCCTTCTAGTGCTTTCTCTAGGGCTGGATTTGTGGATAGGTATTGTTTAAATCTGATTTTATCATGGAATATTTTGTTTATTCCATCTATGGTGATTGAGAGTTTTGCTGGGTATAATAGTCTGGGTTGGCACCTGTGATCTCTTACTGTCTGCATACCATTTGACCAGGACCTTCTAGCTTTCATAGTCTCTATTGAGAAGTCTGGTGTTATTCTGATGGGTCTGCCTTTATATGTTACTTGGTCTTTTTCCTTTGCAGCTCTTAATATTTTTCTTTGTTCTGTATGTTTAATGTTTTGATTATTATGTGCTGAGGGGACTTTTTTTTGAGGGTGTGGATCCAGCCTATTTGGTGTTCTGTGAGCTTCTTGTATCTTCATAGGTATTTCTTTTTTTAGGTTAGGAAAGTTTTCTTCTATGATCTTGTTGAATATATTTTCTATGCCTTTGAGTTGGTATTCTTCTCCTTCTTCTATCCCTATTATTCTTAGGTTTGGTCTTTTCATGGTGTCCCAAATTTCCTGGACGTTTTTTCTTACTACTTTTTTGGCTTTAGTGTTTTCTTTGACTGACGAATCTATTTTCTCTATTGTGTCTTCAGTGTCAGAGATTCTCTGTTTCATCACTTGCATTCTGTTGGTTATGTTTGCATCTGTAGTTCCTGTTCCTTTAGTCAGATTTTCTATTTCCAGTATTCCCTCAGTTTGTGTCTTATTTATTGTCTCAATTTCAATTTTCAAATCTTGAACTGTTTCCTTCATCTATTTAATTGCTTTTTCTTTGCTTTCTTTGATTTCTTCCAATTTTTTGTTTGTTTTTTCTTCCATTTTTTAAAGGGAATTTTTCATTTCCTCTTTAAAGGAGTTGTTCATTTTCTCTTTAAGGGCCTCTATCATTTTTTAAAGTCATTTTTAGGACTGATTTCTTCTGCTTCTTCTGCGTTTGTATGTTCAGGTCTTACAGGTGTAGAATCGCTAGGTTCTGATGTTGTCATATAGGTCTTTATGTTGTTGCCTGTATTTTTGCACTGGCGTCTATTCATCTCTTCTTCTGCTCGGTGCAGGCAGTGTCTGTGTCTGAAGGTGCCTCTCTTGTTTTAATTGATAGTCTTGGTCCACTGGGAGTTCTCGGTCGAATCGGTGCTGTTAGGTTTCTGTTTCTCAGGGAGCAGCTTAGTCCAATCAGTGTTAGTGGGTTCTGTCTCAGGGAGCAGCTGTTCCCAATTGGTGCAGGGTGGGCTTATGATTCTGGTGATCTGGTTCGGTGGCTGGACGGCTCCTTCTCTTGTGCTCTCAGGTCACGTTTTGCTTGCTGACCAACTCCTCAGCTGATCGGCTATGGCTCCTTCCCCGAGTCCTGGGATTAAAGGCGTGTAATCAGTCTGCACTGCTCTACGCCACCGACAGTGTTCTCCAGCCCAGCCTGGACTTCTGTGGTCGTTGTTTTTCAAGACAGGGTTTCTCTGTGTAGCTTTGTCGCCTTTCTTGATTCTCGTTTTAAACGTGTTTATTTGTATCTGTGTTCATTGGTGCATGCATGCACACAGTGGAGCGGTTGTGGACGTCAGAGGATAACCCTCCGGAGTGGGTTCTTTCCCTCTATGCAGATCTCAGGGATCAAACTCAGCTTCAGACTTGCCAGCAGATGCCTTTATCTACTGAGCCATCTGACCTCCCAAAGTTTATAAATTCTTAGGGAAATGAAGTCAATAGTCAATACTCTTTTTGTTTTTTGTTTTTTGAGACAGGGTTTCTCCGTGTAGCTTTGCATCTGGTCTTGAGCTCACAGAGATCCGCCTGCCTCTGCCTCCCGTGTGCTGTGATTAAAGGCATGCACCACCACCACCCAGTTAAGTCAATACTCTTATTTCTTTCCCTGGGAAAGGCTCTTTTAAAGTGGTACAGTTGGGCCTCAAACCGGCTTTTCTCCTGCCATTACCTCTTAGTGTACTTACTATTACTCCTTTTATTTTTTGCAGAACTCTGATGGTTGAGAGACTCTGTAAATATGATCGTGGTAATCAGAATAGAGAAACCCACCAACAGAGTCCAGAGCATATTGTGAATGAAAAAGTGCCTCCTGCAATAACCGAGTGTGAAAGAGACATCATTGCTCATTTCCCCTCAGACACACACTTCAAAGGCAAAACTGGAGAGAAACCATACCAGTATCAGGAACATATGGAGAAGACTTTAAAATATAAGAAATGTTGGAAGGATTTCAGTTATTCTGAGTTGCTTCAGATACATAAAAGCCCTCCTATGAGACAGATACCCTATGAAAACAAACAATCTAACGAAGCCTGTAGGAGTTTCACTTCTGATCATGATTATGAGGGAACTTACACTGAAGAGAAATCTTATGTTTGTAAACAATGTGGGAAAGCATGGAGTGATTCCTGTAGCCTTCTCTGGCATGAAAAAAGTCACGTTCAAGAGAAACGGCACACATGTAAGCAATGTGGAAAAGCATTTAGTCGTCCCTCACAGCTTCACAAACATGAAAGAATCCACACTGGTGAGAAACCTTATGTATGTACACATTGTGGAAAAGCATTCATTGATCGCAGAACGTGTTGCAATCATGAAAGAACTCACACTGGAGTGAAACCCTATGTTTGTAAACAATGTGGGAAAGCATTTCTTCGTTCCTGCCAACTTCTCATCCATGAAAGAATTCATACTGGGGAGAGACCTTTTGTATGTAAACATTGTGGAAAAGCTTTTACCTACTCCAGTGCTTGTTATTATCATGAAAGAATTCACACTGGAGAGAAACCCTGTGTTTGTAAGCAATGTGGGAAAGCATTTAAATGTTCTGCATACCTTCACATACATGAAAGATCTCACAGTGGAGAAAAACCCTATGTATGTAAGCACTGTGGAAAAGCCTTTGCTTATGCTACTGGATGTCACAAGCATGAAAGAATCCACACTGGAGAGAAACCATATATGTGTGTGCAGTGTGGGAAAGTATTCAGTTTCCCTAGATCCCTTCACATACATGAAAGATCTCACAGTGGAGAAAAACCCTATGTATGTAAGCAGTGTGGGAAGTCTTTCAGTCAGGGAACTTCTTTGAGAAGACATGAACGAATTCATACTGGAGAAAAACCTTATGTATGTAAGCAATGTGGGAAGGCCTTCATCCAACGTGATGATTGTTATAGTCATGAACGAACTCACACTGGAGAGAAACCATACATGTGTGCTCAATGTGGGGAAACGTTCACTTTTTCCAAATCCCTTCAAATACATGAAAAAAATCACACTGGAGAAAAACCCTATATATGTAAGCAGTGTGGAAAAGCATTCACCTGCTCCACATACCTTCTTAGACATGAAAGAACTCACAATGAAAAGAAACTCTGAATAATATTTCTACCAGCGTAAATCGTGGGAATGTCTGACCTCAACTTTTATCTTGAGGTATGAACGAAGAAAGCAGAGAGATACTAGATTATGAGAGTTGCAGAAGTACAATTTTGGCCTTGTATGCAGCTTTCTGTAAGATGAGAATCTGTACACCAGGTGTGCTGGTGTGTGCCTTTCATTCCAGCAACAAGAAAATAGAGGCTAGACAGTTACAGTATTAAATGAAGCCTGTGCTAGTTACTGGGTTTAAACATAGCATGGGAGGTTTAAGAACCAATTCCAACTAAATGAAATTGTCTGTAAATATAAGGAAGTTGTGTTTTTACCAATAAGATAAAATTTATGAAAATTTCTCATGTGGTTGAGTCCTATGAAAGAAATGTGAAGATATTGAAGATTAATTTGTTGAGTGTTTCTTAAAATAAACCACATGAAAGAGATACAATAAGTTCTGAGTATTTGTTAAAAACTTTATTATTTACATAAGTATGTTCTGTTTTGCCGAGCTTATAACATCAGTTTGTCTCATAACACAGAGAACATATGTATACCAAAGTAACTCATCAAAAAACCTATTAAAAACGTTAGTCTAACTCATGATATTGCCTGTGCCTTTCATAATCTTCCTTATTACATAAAATTAGTAATAAACATTTGGAAAAGGTAAGCCACAATAAATTCCTCATGTGAAAAGGTGGTTGTCATAACCCACCCATGTGTCAGTAAACATCAGCTTTGAAAGAAATCTGTTGTGCTTAGACTTACCTAAGCCAGGCCCAGTGTGCAGTGTAGTGCCATTCGGGACATTATTCAGTGTCCTATCCTGGGATCTATTTTGTTTATCAATTGAACAAACATTCTGTCCCGGGATGAGCAAAGTATTAATTTTTGTGTGTGAGTGTATTACCTGTACAATGTTTGTGCAGTGCCCGTGGAGTCCAGAGAAGCATGCTGGAACTGAAGTTGCAGATGTTTGTGAGCATATGGGTGCAGCGGATCTTAATCCCAGTCCTTTGGAAGAGTAGCCAGGGCTTTTAACTGCTGAGCCATCTCTCCAGCCCCAAGTATTTTTAAATGTAGTGTTGCTGCCTTTAAGGAGGAAGTGCCAGGAGTTGAAGCTATTAAATGTGCTTGAAATAAAACAAGTCAATGTAATAACATTGCAGGTGTATTATTTTTAATCATTGGTCTATTCCTAACAAGACATCTTGGCTTTTCAACATTTTACTTTTGAAAAATATGATTGGCAAGTAACTTTGTCCTAATTTTGCTTGCCTGTGATCCCTGCCCTCCATAGAACGCCGAAGCAGGAAAATAGCTTGAGCCTACAATTGAAAACCAGTAAGACACTATCTGACAGAGCATCAACAGAAAATATATAAAGAAACTATTTGCACTGATGTGATGTAAGTCAAAGGTTGGTAATGCGTTTATACAGACATATCTATAAATAAATTATATAAACATACTGGTTAGTCCATTATGTTTCACATTGATGGAAGTGCATAAGCCCATTCATGTTAATTATTTATAATCTATCTCTTAAATGGACATTAATGACAAGTATGTTTAATATGTTTTCTCAGTGTAAGGCTAGTAATGAATAGAAACAGCACCACTGTTTTCAATAAAGCTTATATGTTCCTCAGAAAACATGAATTATGTGGGCTGGTGAGATGGTTTAGCAAAGGGCCAGAGTTGAGTTCCTAACTCTATCAGTCTACTCACGACTGCGTGTAACTCCAGCATATAGCACCCTCTTTTTATGTTTTTGGGCATCTACATTTAGTTGTACATATCTGGATATACATACATGTAATTAAAAGTAAAATGTTATATATATGTATGTATATATAATATATCTATACACACACATAATATAGATATTAGATGCATGTATGTATTAGATGGTGGTTTTCAAGCATCCTTTGCATGCCAGCACTCAGAATTAAGCAAAGGAAGTTGAAGGAATCTTTGCTCTGTCTATATTGTAACAAGAAGACTAATTGTTGCAGTGCTGGTGTTGACAGTTTGGTGAGAAAATTGAGGGGTGGTGAGTAAACATTGGGCAAGTATTAGTGAGTTGGAAATGAAGCTACTGTTGTCAGTTTCAAGAACATTTCTCCAATGTGGTTGGCCTTGGCTTTGATACCCACTACTGTCAAATAAGAAAAAGATCAAAATAAAGGTTAATGAGATAGTGTATAGATGATTTATTCAGCAAACAAGCTTCATTTGTACTTCATTGTCTCTAATCAAATGATTTCTCTTTTCACTTATTAAAGGATAAAAATATTCCAAGTAGGCAGTAACAAGTGGTAGCATGAAATGTCTTATTTCTCAATTGTGGAGGTAGCTCTGAATTCTGTAGGCCTTTTGAAGCTTTATTATATGATGTATACTACATTTGGTAGAATAATTACTAAAAACTGGATCCGAGGGGGCTGGAGAGATGGCTCAGCAGTTATGACTCCTCTTCCAGACATCCCGAGTTCAATTCCCAACAACCACATGGTGGCTCACAACCATCTGTAGTGGGATCCGATGCCCTCTTCTGGCATAAAGTCATACCTGCAGATAGAGCTCTCATACGTAAAATAAATAAATAAATCTTAAAGCAGAAAAACCCAACTGAATCCAAGAAAGGTTTGACTACTACGATAGAAATCATTCTTTGAGAATTTGCCCATTTATATATTGGGTTGCAGGATTTATTTATTTTTTTTCTTTTTGTCTTTATATATATTACATACTAGTCCTGTCATTGCATGTTTGGCTAGCAAAGATGTTTTCCTGTTCCGCAGACTGTTAGCTGTCTTTTCACACTGTTGCAGCTTTTTTTTATTTCACTCACACCTGCTGTGCTCTCCCTGAGTGCTCTCCCACCCCAAATGTCCTTGCCTATACTTATCTTGAAATGTTTTCTTTGTTTTTTGTTTTTTCCCTCTAAAGCTTTTGGAATTTCAGATTTTATATTAAGGTATTCAATCCATTTAGAATTAATTATTTTATGCAGAGGGAGAAGTTCTAATTTTATTCATTCTGAATGTGGATATCCAGTTTGGTAGCAAGAGCTGTTGGAGTAGACTGTCTTTTCTCTGTTGTATGTTGGCAGCATCTTTGCCAAAGATGGGTGGGTCTAGCTGCATAGGTTTACATCTGGGTCCTCTCTTCCAGGGAGTCACATGTTTCTATTGGCGATGTTTCTGTTACTGACTCAGTGGTAAAACAGGAAATCAGATATGGAAATAACATGAACATTGTTCTTTTTCCTCAGAATTGCTTTGGTTAGCTATATTCTTTTATGCTTCCATATACACTAGAACTTTCTGTTTTCTAATTTTTTAATTGTTTTGTTTCTCTGTTGTAGCCATAGCTGTCCTGAAATTTGATTTGTAGACCAGGCTGGCCTTGAACTAACAGAGATTCACCTGCCTCTGCCTCACAAGTGCTGGGATTAAAGGCATGCACCACCACTACCTAGCTGGACTTTTGGTTTTATATATAAAGAATGTTATTGAAATTTCATGCATATTGCATGGAACTTCAAAGTTTGCTTTTGGAGTTACAGCCATCTTTACATTAATTATGCCAGTCCATAGCACAGGAGGTTTTTCCTTTTTGAAGTGTTGTTTTAACTTGTTTTTCTTTACCATTACACTTTTCAGAATAACTGCCTTTCACTTCCTTGTTTATTCTTATTACAAGTTATTCCAGGGATTTTTGATTGCTTTTCTGCATGTATCTATTTTGAATGCAATTGTTTTCCTGATTTCGTTTATAGTGTGCTTGTTATTATTGACATCAGAAAGCCTCTGATTTTGTGTGTGTGTTCATGTGTATGTGCTTGTATATATATGTTGTGTAAGAGTGGGTGTGCATGTGTAGGCCAGCGGACAAATTTTAGGTGTTCCTTGCTTTCCTTGATTGAGACACACACACACACACACTCATTCTTTCTTTTAAGACACTGCCTCTTAAATAGACCGGCTAGCCTTGAACTTTGCTAGATTCTTTTGGCTGTGTCATTTTCCATAGCTATGAAAGGATTATAGATTCTTGAATTACTACATCATGCTTTTACGTGCTTTATGAGTTCTGGGATCCTGACCTCAGGTCACCTGGCTTGCACATCAAGTGCTTTTACTCACTGCGCCATTTCCCTAGTCATGCTTTTGAGTTTGTATTCTAGGATGTTGCTGACTTTTTTTTTTTTTCTAAATCACTTTTAATTTTTCTGGTGTAGTCTTTTGGGTTTCTTATCTGATATTGTGTGCAATTCAGCATACATTGATGTTTCCTTATTGTATACATTTTATTTCCTTCCCTTTTATTATTGGTCTACTCAAGATGTCTTGCACTATGTTGAAATAACAATGGAGAAAATGACCACCCTTGTCTTTATCTTGACTTTAATGAATATTCTTTGACTTTTTTCTTATTTACTATAATGTTTGCTAATTGTTCTATATTGTTTTTATTTTATGAGGGATGTTCTTTCTATTTCTACTTTCTTCATGACTTTAATCATGGGTGCTGGATTTTGGTAACACCTTTGTCTGAATGGGAAAAAGTAAAAACTTCTGCTTCTATTGGTATGATCTTGTGATTTCTACATTTATGTAAATTTATGTGATATATTGCATTTTATGTGTGATTTTTGCCTATAAATTCCTGTGATATAGCCAACCTGATTGTGAATGATGGTTTTTATATGTTGCTGACTTATGTTTTCAGGTATCTTACAATTTTTTTTTTTTTTTTCGAGACAGGGTTTCTCTGTGTAGCTTTGCGCCTTTCCTGGAACTCACTTGGTAGACCAGGCTGGCCTCGAACTCACAGAGATCCTCCTGCCTCTGCCTCCCGAGTGCTGGGATTAAAGGCGTGTGCCACCACCGCCCGGCCTATCTTACAATTTTTATAGGTGTGTTCTTTATGAAGATTTGCCTGCAATTTTGTGTGTGTGTGTGTGTGTGTTTAATAGCATTACTGTGTGTGTTCATTTATGTAATGTATGGACATTCATGACAAGGTACACATGTGGCCAGAATTTTCTCCTCCCTTTATGTGGGTTCTGGATAGTGAACTCAGGCCATCAGGCTTGCATACCAAGTGCCTTTAACTGCTGAGCATCTCATTGGCTCCAGTAGCTACTTTTGTCTGTTTGTTTTGTTTTTTCAAGACAGGGTTTCTCTGTGTAGCCTTGGCTGTCCTGGAACTCACTTTTTAGACCAGGTTAGCTTCAAACACAGAAATTCACCTGCCTCTGCCTCCTGAGTGCTGGGATTAAAGGTGTGCAACACCACCTCCCGACTGCTACTTTCTATTAGAGGATGGAGAACATCTGACTTTTAGAGTTTCTGTTGAAATTTCTAGTATTATTGACTTTGTCTTTATATGTGACTTTGTTTTTTCATGGGACTTTTTCCATTACTGGCATTTTTTATTCTCTGTGCTAATGTTTTAAATATAATATGGTATATGTAGGTGCTCCCCAATCTTTTCAGTTTGTATCCTAAATATTTCCTGAGTCAGAAGAGTAATCTTTCCCTATATTTAGGTAATTTCCTGCTCTACGGCTTTATTGAGTATGTTACTTTCACCATTGTTTGATATTTTCTTGTCCTCTTAAGTTTTTCATAAATGTAATTTCTTTTGGGTGGGGGTTGATTTTACATGCTCTGTTCATGCTTTTTGTTTGTTTTCTCTTTATCAGTGTCTGAGTCTTCTCATTCATGTTTGTCTTCCAAAAGTTGATACTGCCTTCTACTTGATCTATAATATTTTTGTAGGTTTTAAAATTTTCTTTAATTAGATTTGTTTCTCTTTTTTGAAAGATCTCTTTATTTATTTATATATGAGTGCTCTGTCTGCATATAGAGCCTGCATGCCAGAAGAGGGCATCAGATCCCATTATAGATGGTTGTGAGCCACCATGTGGTTGCTGGGAATTGAACTCAGGACCTCTGGAAGAGCAGCCAGTGCTCTTAACCTCTGAGCCATCTCTCCAGCCTCTAGGTTTGTTTATTTATTTGTGCTTATATGTGCGTGTGAGTGTGCCTCTATGGACGTGTGACAGTCAGAGGAATCAATTCTTTCCTTCTACCCTGTGGGTCCTAGGGTTCAAACTCAGGTCATCAGGCTTGGTGGTAAGTGCCCTTACCCACTGAACCTCATGCTAGCCCCTGTGGCTTTTTACAGAGTTTTTGTCTTAATGACCTCTTCATTTGTAAGATTTCAATTTGATGTTCTTAGTTTTTCTATAGCTATTGCACCCTTCTTTCATATCTTGAAATGAATCCTCAATTTTATTGGGGGTACATTTACTTGTATTCTCTTATTTTATTCAGGATTTTATTTGTATTATTTTTTGGTTAGGTATTCTTATGATTGTCTTTTGGAGTACTTTGATTTCATTTGATTCACTGTCATTGGAATCCAGTTCCTTGAATTTGGCATTATCCAAGATGGCATTCTACCATGATTCGAATTCATGTTTGTGCTTTGGGATTTCCATATCTCTGGTTATCTTGTTAGATTCCCTCCTCCCCTCCCTAAAATAACTGCTGTCTTATTTCAATTCTAATATTTGCAGTTTGCAAAGGGAACTAGTTTATAGTAAGGGCTGGGATTTGTTCATCAGTATACTGGGTTGTAGGTTAGTAGCTAAATAGTCTATGTGCAGAGGCCTTGAGTTGTGATCCTCAGTACTACTCCAACTGCAGAAACAACCATAATGGCTAGAAAGGACCACTATGCAAGGCATGTTAAAAAACAAACAAAAAACAAACAAAAGACAGTGTTATGGCCAGATGTAGTGGCACATGTTTTTAATCCAGCACTTGGGATGCAGAAGTAGGCAAGTCTCTGTGAGGTCCGTGTCAGCCTTGGTCTACATAGTGAGTTCCAGGCCATCCAGGGCTACATAATGATTCTTTTTCAAACAACCACACATAAAAAGTGCTGCCTTTAAATTCTGTATATAGTGGAACAAGGATAATAGTTTATACTAAGTATTAGTTCCTAAGTTCAGAAGTAGAAGGGAAGTAGATCAACTGAGAGAATAGAGGCTGACAAAGTAGAAAAAAGAGAAACTGGAGAGGTTTGATTCCATATGAGGTAGGAATGAGAGGGAGAGTATATGGTTTGTGTGTAAGAATAATAGTAGAAAGTATGTCACTGAATGGTTGCAGAAACATACCAAAACACCTTAAACCTATTGAAAAATAGAAAAATTCAAGGAAGACTGTTAGATTTATGCAAGAGTAAAGATTTAAAAATCAATTATAAGCCGGGTGGTGGTGGCGCAAGCCTTTAATCCCAGCACTTGGGAGGCAGAGGCAGGCGGATCTCTGTGAGTTCGAAGCCAGCCTGGGCTACCAAGTTGAGTTCCAGGAAAAGGCACAAAGCTACACAGAGAAACCCTGTCTCAAAAAACAAACAAACAAACAAAAAATCAATTATAAGCCAGGCATGATGGTGCACATCTTTAATCTCAGCACTAGGAAGAAGAGGCAGGCAGATCTCTGAATTTAAGGCCAGCCCTGCCCACATAGTTCCAAGCTAGCCAAAGCTACATAGCGAGACTGTCTCAGAAAATCTAAACAAACACTGAAGTGCTGTGGGATGGAAATCCAGGGAGAAGGAGGCCAGAGTCAGGACAGCTGCCATCCAGCTGCCCAAGGAACAAGATGCCAGCAGACCAGTAATGCTACAGCCACGTGGCAAAATATAGATTAATAGAAATGGGTTAATTTAAGATGTAATAGTAGCTAGCAATAAGTCTAAGCCACAGACCAAATAGTTTGTAATTAATAATAAGCCTCTGTGTGTTTATTTGGGACTGAGCAACTGTGGGACACAGGAAAACTTACAGCTGCATTTTAAAAAGTGCTGTGGGATGGTCTTTCTGTATGCTATGAATATGTGTTGCGACCTTTTGTTAATAAAGAAGCTGCTCTGGTCTATGACAAGACAGGTTATAGCCAGGTAGGAAATCCAAGCAGAGAGACAGGGAAAAGGAGAGCAGAGTCAGGACAGATGCTATCCAGCTACCCAAGGAACAAGATGCCAGCAGACTGGTAACACCATGGCCATGTGGTAAAATATAGATGAATAGAAATAGGTTAATTTAAGATGTTAGAGCTAGCTAGCAATGAGCCTGAGCAATCAGCCAAGCAATTATAAGTAAGATTAAGTCTCTGAATGATTATTTGGGAAGTGGCTGACAGCGATTTGGAAACTGGCAGGTGGGACAGAGAGAAATTTCCACCTACACTGAAGTGTAATAAAAGTAAAATTAGTTAAAATTAGTTATATATTTTATATATGAATCTTCCTTTCTAGTGCCATGTCATGTAGAAATCCATGATGCTGAAACAAGTGTGGTTCAGTGCTCCAACTCAAACCTTTAGAACCAGTTAGTGGGTATGCAGTGCCCAGTGGAGTTGAAACAAATTGCTCCTTAGATTGGTCTTCTCACCCAGCTGTCCAGGGTTCAGCTTTGCACTTCTCAGTTCCCATAGTGTCCAGGTGTTTTATGACCCTTCAGGAGAACCCCTCAGGCAATCAGCTCCAGGCATATTTGCCATACTTACACTTTTTTCCTGAGCATACACTGATCCCAAATATGTTCATGAAACCCTTGGTTTCATCTCCAGGCCAGTCGGTCACTCCTCACATACCTGTTCCTAAGGTGCCATTGTCAGGAAGGTGGGAAAAGCAATTACCCAGTAATTCTCACAAACAGAACTGCAATGGTAAGAGCTATCTACCTACTTCAGTCTCAAAGGTCACACAGCAGCCTCCATCTTCACAGCCTCTCTCTGCTACATGGCTGGTAGATCTACTAAGTGTTCCTGCAGCCCATCATTTTATTTTGAAAGGCAATTCTGAGATCATTTCTTTTCAGAACAACCCAAATTGCCTTGTGTATTCACTTGTTTGTTTGCAGACTTCCAAATTATTGAGTTTATTTTCAGTTTGCCTTTCATTGGAATAGACTTGCTTATTATGATTATTTCCTTTCACCAAATTGCAATAGTGGGGCTTCTAATTCTCTGTCTTACATGGAAGTCTCTAGCATCTCTCCATAATACATTCTCAATGGGCCTTGATTGTGAGCTCACTCCTACATCTTCCTGCATGGCTGAAGACTGTACTGTCCACACTGGTGTGATGACATCTGCATCACATATCTCATGGCATTATTAGACCATAATACATAATTAGGAATTGAAAGTGTGGGAGCTTGAAATTCTGATGCTTCACTACATTGTCCTCAATATTCTACCCACAATGGTTGAAGTTTACACTTAATGTTGGTCAAACTTTTAAGGGTTTTGTTTTGTCTTCATTTTATCATGAAAAGTAGCAGGTTTCCTTATGGTGTTTTTAAAGTTTTTATGGCAGTTTCAGAGACTGTTAAGACCTTTGCCACATTTACGTGTTTTATTTATTTATTTATTTATTTATTTATTTATTTATTTATTTATTTTATTTATTTATTTATTTATTTATTTTTTTGTGCAAGGTGGGAGGTAAGGGTCTAAAGTCGTATTTCTGTTTGTGACTATTATAAACAAAATTTCCTAGAAAGAAGCTGAACCTTCCATTGGACCTTCTGCAAGGCTGACCAACTGTGCAGAACTTCAGTAATTATAGAGAGTTTGGAATGCTCCAAGTCCAGCACTAAATCATCCTGAGTCATCTTTAGCTGCCATAATAGTAATTTATGCTCCTACTCTAGCTGACATCTTTGTAATCATTAGATAAATCACATGGGATGTGCAAACAGCACTGATTTCTAACCAACCAAGAACGCTAAAAATGTTTTTAGATGGTGTTTGAGGCCTATGGCACACTTTCTCCCCTTTGCTTTAGCATTCCTACCTAATGTTCCTACCAATGTATTTCAAAAGTGTCTCAATTTAAGACTTTCTTTCTTCTATTTCTATAAAAACTTTATGAAACTCCTTTCACATTGGAACATGGAATTTGATTATGACCTAAATCTGTGCTAACAGGCCATGGTCACTCATATTGGGCTCCAAAATAAACTAACTCTTACCCCTTTGAAAGTAGAGTTGCATTTTTGCATTGACAATACCCAGCTTTCTCAGATGCCTTTTATTTGATGAGTAGTTTTTTAATCTTTGTCTAAACTCAGATGGCTATGGTTTCATAGGACTCTGTCTGGGTCTTCTCTTCCATTGATCCGTATATCTGTTATGTCAGCACCATGCTGTTTTTACTACTGTGGCTTTCTAATATAACTTCAAAGCAGCTATGGTGATACTTCCTATATTAGCCTTTGTCTTCAGGGTGGCTTTTGTGCTTCCAAATGAATTTTAGGGTTTTATTTTTTTCAATTTTGTAAAGAATCACATTGGAGTTTTGATGTGAATGGCACAGAATCTACTCCTTATGGTAAGACTTGCTCAATTATTTGAATATACACCTTTACCTGGTGAATTACACGTTATTGTCAGATGAGTTCACTAACAAATCTTGCTGTAGAGTATTTTCGGTTCTGATCAGGTAAGCTTCCTCTTGGAAAATCCCATAGATATTCAAGCATGCAGAGGGACAATATGAGTGAAACAAGTAGCATATTGTCATAAACTTTGAATGCTAAACTGCTTCACATTTGAGCTAGTGGCATTTGGACCAATATTAATGACTGAGCAGATGATCTTCTGATATATTTTAGAAATATGCAGTTGTTGGACCAGTGATATTTACCTTTGTTAAGTGATGATCGAGCAGCATCAACACATGCTGATGTCTTCTTATTGTTTTACTAAATAGTTCCATTCTGGCATCATTATGACTTTGCCAGGATCTAATTATTAATGGAGAATGATGACCATAAAATTAAATCAATATTTGGAGACCACAACATCATGTCAAAGAAGTGTCCTTTGCTGTGTAGCCCTTCCATTTGTACATGTATATTGGTTCTTTCAGGAGTCGCTGACCTTTGAAGATGTATTCATCAGCTATGGCATGACAGCTTTGTTGGATTCTCCTCAAAAAGAGCTCTCTGAAGATGTAATTTTGGGGAACTGAGTCTCTGTAGGTAAAAATGGCACAATTCTTAGTCAGAGAAAAAAATTTCTTGCTCATCAGTGTTATATGGCTTAGAGTAAGAAAAGAAAATATTTGGGTGACTATACCGTACACAATGATATTGTGTCAGTGACACAGCAAAAAGTTGTTCATCTTTTCAAGGTTTAATAATTCATCATGAGTTTTGTCAGTCTACATTTTAGGAAAAACACAGGATGATCAAAATATTAAAGGTGACTATAAGAATCTCTGGAGAAAGCTGGAGAGATGGCTCAGCGATTAAAAGTACTGGCTGCTCTTCCCGAGGTCTTGAGTTCAATTCCTAGCAACCACATGGTGGCTCACAACTATCTATAATGGGATCTGATGCCCCCTTTTGGCATACAGGTGTACATGCATGTGTACACAGCACTCATACATAAAATAAATAAATCTTTTTAAAAAAAGAATCTATGGTAAATTTTATTTAAATGAGGAACTCTTATTCATGATAAACCATAGATCAATACATTTTCAAAACAAGGAAATATACATATTGCTTAATATATAATTGGAAAATTTAAATGAGCAAACATTGAAGACATGGAGTAACATGAAACCACAAAAAAATTAGGTCTAAGGGTTCTAATTTCTTAACTTCATGCAGAAAAAAATAAAATAAAAAATACCTTTAAGCGACTGGAAAAATGGTTCAGTCATTAGCACTTGCTGCTCTTGCCAAGGACCTAGGTTCAATTTCCAACACCCATATTATGGCTTATAACTGTCTGTAACTCAGTTCCTGGGAATCTAAGGCCCTCTTCTTGCCTTTGTCAGTAACGTACATACATGTAGACAAAACACTTATATATGTTAAATAAAAATAAATATTTAAAAAACTCTTTATAGCAAATGAGCCTTGGGGTGTGGCTACAAGGACCAGTTCAATAAAAATGAATTTTGGTGTTAGGTCTCATCTTCAAAATGTTTTGTTATTAGTGTGCAAATATTTCTAAACATACCAAGATATTATTTCCTAGCATTTCTCATTTGCATCATTACATGTGAAATGCCAGATAAATAGTATTAAATGTGTTTGAAAAATATCATAATTGATAATAGCTGATGTGGCATTCCATCCATTCAGGTTTACATATCCCTATCTGATATAAAATTAACAGTTCTCATGAATCATTAATACATAAAATTGTACTAATGTACTTCTCACCTTTTTTTTAAAAGATTTATTTATTATATATACCAAGAGGGCACCAGATCTCATTACAAGTGGTTGTGAGCCACCATGTGGTTGCTGGGAATTGAACTCAGGACCTCTGGAAGAGCAGCCGGTGCTCTTAACCTCTGAGCCATCTCTCTAGCCCAATTTTTTATATTTATTTATTTATTTATTTATTTATTTATTTATTTATTTATTTATTTTGGTTTTTTGAGACAGGGTTTCTCTGTGTAGCTTTGCGCCTTTCCTGGAACTCACTCTGTAGCCCAGGCTGGCCTCGAACTCATAGAGATCTGCCTGGCTCTGCCTCCCGAGTACTGGGATTAAAGGTGTGCACCACCACTGCCCGTACTTCTCACTTTTTACAGACCTCAAATAATAGAGTTTTTGTGAATGCATTTAAGGTAGTCAATGTGGAGAGACCTAACAGGGACCAAAGCATACTGTAAACATGAAAAAATTTCCCTCTATGATGTCTTGTATCTTAGTTTAGGTTTCTATTGCTGTGAGAAAACACCATAACTAACAGCAACTTGGGAAGGAAAGTGTTTATCTCACGGTTCATCACTGAAAGCTGACAGGGCAGGAACCGGGAGATAGGAACTGACATAGAGGCCATGAAGGAATGCTAGTCCTCGTGGCTTTTTCAGCCTACTTTTTTGTGTTATTCATTTGTTTTTGATACAAGATTTCTCTGTAGTCTTGGCTATCCTGCTGGAACTCGGTTAGTAGACCAGACTGGCCTCAAACTCATAGAGATCCTCCTGCCTCTGCCTACTGGTATGCACCACCATCACCACCACCCAACACTCAACCTACTTTCTTATAGCACCTAGGCCCACCAGGCCATGGGTGGCACCACCCACACTGGACCAGACCCTCCCACATCAATCACTAATTAAGAAAACACCCTGATGGCTTGTCTACAGCTCAATCTTATGGAGGCATTTTCTCAATTGAGGCTCCCTCCTCTCAGATGATTCCAGCTTGTGTCAAGTTGACATAAAACTAGCCAACGCACCATGTATTCCTCATTTGTTTGTAGATAGCCTCATTGATCACTTATCCATTTACTGCTCAGAGTTGACATCAAACACCAATGTGAGAATGAGTCATATTTAGAAAGTCTCTGTAAATATAAGGAGTGTGGAAACCCTTCAGTTCTTCATAATGCCTTTAGTGCCATAACAAGGTCTCATTGGAGAGAAAGCTTATGAAAGTAAGTTATGCAATGAAATTAATAGGTACCTCACATTTGATAAGAGTCATGGCATGGTTCACACTTAGAAACAATGTAGGAAAGCTTTCAGGAAATGCAGGTATGTTGAAATTCATGAAGAAAATACTCTGGAGAAACCTTTTGTTTGTAACCACAATAGGATAGCCTTTGGTCATTATGTTTCCCTTAAAAAGTCATGAAAGGGAGAGCCAGTCACCTCCCTGTGGGCATACCTATCAGCCACCTTACTTACTGCATCTACCTGAGACCATATATGTCCCAATTGCTGTCCAGTGGCCTGGACAGATAGCCACCCAACTTCTGCTGGGCCCCAACCCTGACCCCTAGAGATACTAGGGTCCAGTTTCCCCCTTACTTGTCTGCCTATCAGCCACCCTACCTATTGTGCCAACCTGGGAACCCTACTTGGAAGCACAGAATAGTTTTTTTGTTTGTTTGGTTGGTTTTTGTTTTTCGAGACAGGGTTTCTCTGTGTAGTTTTGGTGCCTGTCCTGGATCTCGATCTGTAGACCAGGCTGACCTCGAACTCACAGAGATCCACCTGGCTCTGCCTCCCAACTGCTGCAATTAAAGGGCCAGAGTATTTTTAAGACTGAGAAGTATCATTCAGCTGTCCACAACCTGACATGTTTGAGTGACAGCAAAGGCCCAAACATCCACCCAACAAAGGTGAGGCCAGTTATCCATATCTGGAAATACCATTAATAACTTCACACCAGATGTCTAGATCTCACCACAAAAACAAAACAACGTGAACAACCAAGACAAGACATCTCAAAAAACTAGTACTCCCTGCCCCATTGTACTAATCCCTGAGAAAAGCAACTTAGCTGATACACAAGACAAGGACTTCAAAATAGCTATTATAAATATGTTCAAGGAGCTCAAGGAAGATAGAAATAAATGTCTGAAAAGCAAAACAGTTGAATGAAATAATTAAAACAAAGATATGGAAATAGGATTTATTAAAGAGATATAATATTTGATAAAAGCAAAATAAATAAAACTTGGAATGAAAAAACTCCGAAGTCAAACACAAAGCTCAGAGGCAAGTCTCATCAACAAATTGAATCAAGAAAAAGAGAAACCATCAGGTCTCAAAGACAAGGTAGAAGAAATGGATCTCTCAGTCAAATATTAGATCTTTAAAAGAAAGGAACATTGAAAGAATCTGGGACACCATGGAAAGGCCAAACCTATGAATAAGAGGAATAGAAGGAAAGAAATCCATGACAAAGGCACAGAAAGTATTTTCTATAAAATTATAGAAGAAAACTTTCCTAATCTAAAGAAAAAGATGCCTTTCAAGGTGCAAGATGCATATAGAATACCAAATAGAGAGGACCAGAGTAGAAACTCCCCACAACACAAGAATCAAAACACTAAATGTACAAAATAAAGAAAGGCTACTAAAAACTGAGAGAAAAACCAAGTCAATTTGAAGGCATCAGAATAACACCTGAGGTTTTCCTTTATTTAAAAGATTTTTTTTACCATTTTATATACCAACCACAATTCCCTCTCCCTCCACTCTTCCTGTTCCTCCTCACTTCCCCTCACCCCACCCCCATCCGTCCTCAGAGAGGGTAAGGCCTCCCATGGAGAGTAAACAAAGTTTGGCATATCAAGTTGAGGCAGGACCAAGCCCTTCTTCCTACATCAAGGCTGAGCAAGGTATCCCTCCTTAGAGAATGGGCTCCAAACAGCCAGTTCATGCACTAGGGATAAATCCTGGTCCCACTTCCAGGGACCCCACCAACTGCCCATGCCACACAACTGTCACCCACATTCAGAGGTCCTAGTTAGGTCTCATGCAGGTTCTCCAGCTGTCAGCCCAGAGTCCATGAGTTTCCACTAGCATGGGTCAGCTGTCTCTGTGGGTTTCCCCATCATGATCTTGACCCACCTTGCTCCTATAATCTCTTCTCCCCTTCTTCAGCTGGCCTCCAGGAGCTCGGCCCAGTGCTTGGCTGTGGATCTCTGTATCTGTTTCTATCAGTTACTGGAATAACGTTCTATGATGCCAATTAGGGAAGTCATTAATCTGATTTCAGGGGAAGGCCAGTTCAGGCACCCTGTCTACTATTGCTTGGAGTGTTAGCTGGGGTCGTCCTTATGGGCTGCTGGGAATTCCCCTTGCACCAGTTTTCTCCCTAACCCCATAATGGCACCCTCTATCAAGATATCTCTTTCCTTGCTCTTCCTCTCTGTCCCTCCCCCACTTGACCATCCTATTCCCTCATGTTCTCATACCCCTCCCACAAGTTCCCAGTTTATCCATGAGATCTTATCTATTTTCCCTTCCTAGGGCAATCTATGCATGTCCCTCTTAGGGTCCTCCTTGTCACCTAGCTACTCTGGGGTTGTGGTTTATAGCCTGGTTATCCTTTGTTTTATATCTAATAAACACTTATGAGTGAGTACATACCATATTTGTCTTTCTGGGGCTGGGTTACCTCACTCAGGATGTTTTTTTTCTGGTTCCATCCATTTGCCTGCTAATTTCATGATGTCATTGTTTTTTACAGCTGAGTAATACTTCATTGTGTAACTGTACCTATTTTCTTTATCCATTCTTCCATTGAGGGGCATCTATAGGTTGTTTCCAGATTCTGGCTATTACGAATAATGCTTCTATGAACATAGTTGAGCAAGTGTCTTTGTAGTATGATTGTGCATCCTTAGGGTATATGATGGGTCTTGAGGTAGATTGATTCCCAATTTTCTGAGAAGTCACTATACTGACTTCCAAAGTGGCTGTACAAGTTTGCACTCACCCCAGCAGTGGAGGAGTGTTTCCCTTACTCCGCATCCTCTCCAGCATAAGCTGTCCTCAGTGTTTTTTATCTTAGCCATTCTAACAGGTGTAAGATGGTATCTCAGAGTTGTTTTGATTTGTATTTCCCTGATGGCTAAGGATGTTGAGCAATTCCTTAAAAGTCTTTTGAACATTTGAGATTCTTCTGTTGACAATTGTTTGTTTAGATCTGTAGCCCATTTTTTTTTAATTGAATCATTTGGTATTTTGATATCTAGTTTCTTGAGTTCTTTATGTATTTTGGAAGTCAGCTCTCTGTCAGATGTGGAGTTGAACATGTAAGTTTTTAGTGGTGATTTTGGAAACAGAAGGGCCTGAATTGATATTTACAAGTTCTGAAAGACCGCAGATGTCAATCCAAATTACTATACCCAGCAAAACTATCAGTTGTTGTTGGAGGGCTTCTCTCCAGGTTCTACCAAGCCCCGCAGTCCCACAATCCACGTATAAAATAATCACTCTGACGCTTATATTCCTTATAAACTGTATGGCCGTGGCAGGCTTCTTGCTAACTGTTCTTTTTTTTTTTTTGGTTTTTCAAGACAGGGTTTCTCTGTGTAGCTTTGCGCCTTTCCTGGGACTCACTTGGTAGTCCAGGCTGGCCTCGAACTCACAGAGATCCGCCTGCCTCTGCCTCCCGAGTGCTGGGATTAAAGGCATGCGCCACCACCGCCCGGCGCTAACTGTTCTTTTATCTTAAATTAACCCATTTTTATAAATCTATACCTTGCCACGTGGCTGGTGGCTTACCAGCGTCTTTACATGCTGCTTGTCCTGGCCGTGGCTGCAGTGTCTCTCCCCTCTTCTTCCTGTTTCCCCAGTTCTCCTCTCTCTTTGTCCTGCCTATACTTCCTGCCTGGTCACTGTCCATCAGTGTTTTATTTATATAGAGTGATATCCACAGCAATCAGTCATAATTAAAGGAGAAAGAAACAAACAAAAACATATTTAAAGGGAGCCTAAAAGAATGGCTCAGCAGTTAAGAGCACTGGCTGCTCTTCAGTGGGTTTAATTTCCAGTACTCACGTAGCAGTTTACAGCCATCTGTTACTCCAGTTCCAAGGGATCTGATGTACTCCAAGGGCAGCAGTCACACATGTAGTGCACAGACAAATATTCAGAAAAAAGACTTATAAAATTTTTTAAAAAATCAACAGATTTGGGGGATTTATTTCCACTAAGCCAGCTCTATAAAAGATGTTAGAAGAGAATTATATTTATCCCCCCCTTTTTTTTTTTGGTTTTTTTGAGACAGGGTTTCTCTGTGAAACAGTCCTGACTATCCTGGAACTCACTCTGTAGACCAGACTGACCTTGAACTCACAGAGATCTGCCTGCCTCTGCCTCCTGGGTGCTGGGATTAAAGTCATGAGCCACCATTGCCTGGCTTGAATTATATTTCTTATACCTGAAGAGAAGATTAAACACACTGAAGAGAACAAAAGGAAGAATCCTAGAACAGTTCACCAAAAGAGGTCTAAGAAAACAGCACTACAACAATAAAATAATAAAATAACAGGAATTAGTAAACACTGCTAAGTAATAATTTATAATAAGTAATAATACATCTTTTTGCTGACTCCAAGAAATATACTTCAGTATCGTGAACAGACATTGCCTTAGAATAAAAGTATGGTGAGAGGCAATCTAAGTAAATGGAACTAAGAACAAAGCAGGCCTAGCTATTCTAATACCTGGCAAAATGACTTCAAATTAAAGTTTGTCCGAAGAGACGGGGAATGACACTTCATATGCATTAAAGGAAAAATCCACCAAGAGAATATAATTCTAAACATTTACACACCAAACACAGGGGCACCGAGTTTCATGAAAGAAGCAGCAGGTCTTAGATCACATACTGACCCTAACACCACAATAGTGGGTGATTTCAATACTCCTCTCTCACCAATAAACTAGTCACCAGACAAAAACTACAAACAGAAATTCTGGAGTTAAATGATGTCACAAATCAAACAGATCTAACATCTTACAGAACATTCCACTCAAACACTAAAGTGACCTTAAATTGATAGACAATTATTTTACTACAAGACCCAGAAAAGGAAGTAGTGCTCATACTTGATTCAGCTGGTATTTGTACTCAATGAGATAGAAAGTAAAGAGTGAAAATGATCCTGTTGTTGGTAATGATGAGACCTGAGATAAAAGACTCATGATGTTGGTTCAGAGACTGGTGAAGAACTCCATAGAGGGACCAGAGAGATGGCTTAGTAGGTAAAGCAATGTGTTGCCAAGCCTGGTGACCTGAGTTCAATCCCAGGGACCCACAATGATATGATATAAGAATAGACTTGCAAGATTTCCTCTGGCCTCCACCATGCTCAACTTAAAATCTTTTGCAAAATCATGAAATGGATTTTCTAGGCCATGCCATTTCATAAAGTCTCTGGTTTGGTTGAATGGTAATGATTTCCAAAATTGCAGTAATTTGGTTTCCAGAACCAAAGTAGCTTGTTTCTCTATATTCTTGCAATCCCTGCTCTTATCAAGCCCCAGGAAAAGCCAGCCACAGATGATGTTTATCTGTCACCTGACATTCTTTTAACTGTCTCACCAGTTACCCATAGGAAATGCTTCAACCTAACTCCTCCTTCATGCCCTATTACTGCAGCCTGTAAGCAGAAGGCAGGCTCTGATTCTTCCACCAGCGACTCCTCTGTTTTTCTCCTGAATAAAGGCCTACACTACCATTGAGCTGCTTGTTCCCTTGTCTGCCTTTTCTTCTTGTCAACCTTAGAATTACCACTACACAGATATATGTCGGAGGTCATATGCTTATCTCATTACAGTACTGTCCAAAATCTACATGTCTCATAACATCACATTGGAGCCCACAAATAGAGTAATTATAATTTATAATAAATATAATTTATAATTATAATTAAAAAGTAATTTTAATATAATTTTTTCAGAAGTTTCTACAAAACTCGATTTCCCCTGTCCCTACGAAGCCTCTAATTTTCATGAAAATAATCTGGATTTGTGAAGTGAAGTCATTGATGTTGGGGTCTACTCCAGAATGAGTGCAGGTTCCTTATAGCTTTTCCAAGTGGTACAGAGAAGACAATGGTGTACCATCCACAGGGCAAGTGCAGTTCTGCCCAATAAAGAGTTAGCTTCTTATCAACAAGATGAAAATGATATGTCTGGTGCTGGAAACCTAATCAACTACCTCCCAGGTCATTCCCACCTCCCTGCTCACCCAATTTCATGCTCTTTCTTTCAGAAAACAAACAAACAAACAAACAAACAAACAAACAAGAAAAACACAGCAACAACAAAACCTAAAAGTCAAAATAAAAAGAAACAAAAGACAAAAATAAAAAATAAAAAAATGCCCCCAAATATATGAAGCCTGTTTTGTGTTGGCCAACTATTCCTGAGCCTGGGACCTGCCCGGGAGTGTGGTTGACATACCAAGTGACACTCTATTTGACAAAACAGGCTCCCCCCACCCCTTGCCGTAAATATCAATTTCAGATACCTTCTTGGTTAGGGGTGGGACTTTGTGCCTACATCCCCTTCTCAGTGCTGAGATTTTCATCTGGTTGGAACCTGTGCAGATCTTGTGAGTGCTTTCTCAGTCTCTGTGAATTCATGTGTATCAGTACTGTTGTCTTTAGAAGACACTTTTTTTTCTTTTGGAGTCACCTTTGGCTCTTATAATCTTTTCACCTCCTCTTCCAGATAGATCCCTTAGCCCTGGGCAGAGGTTTTATGAAGACATCTCATTTAGGAATTAATGCTCCAAAGTATCTCTGCACACTGTCCAGCTGCAGATCTCTTTGTTATTTACCATCTACTGCAGGAAGAAACTCCTCTGATGAGATTGAGTGATACTCTGTTCTGTTGGTACAACAATATAGCATTAGGAGTCATTTTATTGCTATGTTTCCTTAATAGGATAATAGTAGGTTCTGCTCTTGTCCCTAGACCTATTTACCTGTAGGTTCTTGGCTACTTTAGCATTGTCAGGTATGAGTTCCATCTCATGAAATAGGCCTTAAATCCAATAAAAATAATTAAAAGGTGCTTGGTTACTCCCATAACATTTATGCCATGATTGTATATCTTGCAGACATATCTCTGTTGTAGGTCATAGGTTTGTAGCTGGGTAATGTTGGTGCAGAAACATGCAAAGTACCTTCCAGCATCATGAATGCTAGTCAGTAGGGATGCAGCTTCATGAGAAGCTCAACTTCTCTGTTTGACATGATTTGTGTCTTCAGCAATAGGACCTTACTACCAGTTTATGGAGAGTAACAAATAACCTTGGCAATAGTCTGTGATGTTTGGGGGATCTCTGTAATCGCTTTGGCCAATGACACAACAAAATGTAACCCATTCCTGGCACTGGAGGTGTTAGTTGGTGGCATAAGATATCTAGTTGGAGGCCGGGCGGTGGTGGCGCACGCCTTTAATCCCAGCACTCGGGAGGCAGAGGCAGGCGGATCTCTGTGAGTTCGATGCCAGCCTGGGCTACCAAGTGAGTCCCAGGAAAGGCGCAAAGCTACACAGAGAAACCCTGTCTCGAAAAACCAAGAAAAAAAAAAAAAAAAAAAGATATCTAGTTGGGACATTGCCTCCTCCATTTAAATTCCTTTCACATAAGCATATATTTTAGAATGCTTCTACAATAGTTGGTTTTCATGTGGATTTTCAAAAGGTCTTTAGTATTAGTCTTTCCTTTTCATATTCCCTCCTTTTGCTGCCCTCCCATTTGCCTCCCTGTTTAATCCTCCCATTCTGGTGTTCACTTCATGTCTTTATAATATTGTACTCTATTTCTTCTTCCTGGGAAGATCCCCGCCTCCCTCCTGGTATCTTATTAGCTACCTAGCTTCTGTGGCTATTTGGATTGAAACATATCTTAAGCTTTAAAGCTAACATCCACATATAAGAGAAAACATTCAATATTTGTCTTTGGAGCCTGGATTTCCTTACTCAGGGTGACTCTAGCGCCACCCATTTACTTGTGAATTTTATGATTTAACTTTTCTTATCAGCTGAATAGTATGCAATTGTGTAAATATATCACACTTTCTTCATCCATCCATAAGTTGATGGACATCTAGACTATTTACAATTTCTGTCTATTATGAATAGAACAGCAATGAACAGGGATGAGCAAGTATCTCTGCAGTAAGATATAGTCTTGTGGGTATATGTCCAAGAATGAGCTAACTGGTGTTAGGGTAGATTGATTCTCAGCTTCCTGAAGAAATTCCATGCTAATTTACATGGTGGCTGTACCAGTTTGCACTCCCACCAGCAATGAATAAGTTTTTCCCATTTCCTCACATCCTCACCAGCATGTGCTCTCATTTGTTTTATTGACCTTGGCCATTCTACCTGGAGTAAGATGAAATTCCAAAGTAGTTTTAATTTATATTTCTCTGATGATTAAGGATCATTTCATAAATGTTTTTCTTTAAGTGTTTTTCAGCCATTGTTATGAGACCTCTCTGCTTAGTTCTGTGTCCCATTTTTTAATTGTATTGTTTTCTTGATGTTCAGGTTGGTTTCTTTTCTTTATATGTTCTATTCTATATACTTACCCTCTGTCAGACTTATAATTAGTAACTATCTTTTCCCATTTTGTAGGCTGCTACAATTTAAACAGACCTGTAACCTGTAGTGAAATAGAAGCAATGATTAGAAATCTCCCAACCAAGAAAGGCTCAGGGCCAGATGGATTCACTGCAGAATTTTACTAGACTTTCAAAAGAAAACTAACAGTACTAGCCCCCAAATTATTCTACAAAATAGAAACTGAAGCCATTATCACCCTGATATCAAAACCACACAAAGACCCAATTAAAAATTATAGATTAATATCTATAATTTTTACAAACACAAATGCACATTTTTAATAAGGTTTTGCAAGCCAAATTCAAGTACACATCAAACACCATGACTGAGTTGGCTTCATTCAGAGATGGTTTAACATATGTAAACCAACAAACAAAATCCACCACATAAACAGACTGAAAACATAATTATCTCATTACATTCAGAAAAGAATTGTGGTAGAAGCCAACAATCTTTAATGATAAAAAATCTTGTATAGACTAGGGGTAAAAGGAACATACTACAACATAATAAAAGCAATTTACAGCAAGCCCACAGCCAACATCATTCTAAACATTTCCACTAAAATCAGGAATAAGACATGTTCATTCTTCATATTTATTCAAAAACAGTACTTGAAGTTTTATCTAGAATAGTGTATCTCAACCTGTAGGACATAACCCCTTTGGGGATTGAATGACCTTTTCATATAAGATATCCTGCATATCAGATATTTACATTACAATTCCTAACAGTAGTAAAAATACAGTTATGAAGTAGCAATGGAAATAACTTTATGGTTGGGGTCACCACAACATGAGGAGCTGTGTAAAGTGTCACAGCATTAGGAGGTTTGAGAACCACTGATCTAGAGCAATGAAACAACTGAAGGACATCAAGAGAATACAACTAGGAAAGAGAGAAGTCCAAGTGTAGTTATTTTTATGTGGCAGGATTTTATAGTTTGTTTTGTTTTGTGTTTTTTGAGACAGGGTTTCTCTGTGTAGCTTAGCTGTCCTAGAACACACTCTGTAGACCAGGCTTGTCTTGAACTCTTAGAGATCCACCTGCCTCTGCCTCCTGAGTGCTGGGATTAAAGATGTGAACCACCACTGTTCAGCTCAACATGATTTTATATTTAAAAATACAACCCCACTGATTATACCAGGAAACTTTCAGCAAAGTAGCAGAATACCAAATTAAGCACAAAACTCAGTAGCCTTCTTATGTACGAATTACAGAGATGCTGAGAAAGAAATCAGAGAAACAGTAGCTTCCACAATAGCTTCAAAAATATCTTGAGATTACTATAACCAAGCAAGTGAAATATTTCTATAACAAAAAGCTTATGACTTTGAAGAAAGAAATTATAGAAAAGCCATCAAGAAGAAAAGATCTTCCATGTTCATGGATCAGTAGGATTAATATTGTGAAAATGGTTATCCTACCAAAATCAACATACAGATTCAGTGTGATCCTCATCAAATTCTAATATAATTTCTTACAGAAATGAAAAAAAAACTCTTATCTTTATATGAAAACAGAAAAAACTCAGGACAGATAAAACAATGCTGCATAGTAAAAACTGTTGGAGGTATCACCATCCCAGATTTCAAGTTGTACTACAGAGGTAGAGTAATAAAAACAACATGGTATTGGCACAAATATAGACACGTTGATCAATGGAATAGAGCTGAAGACTGAGATACAAATTTCACACCTATTTTTGACAAAGAAGCCCATATACTTTTACACACTTACAAAAATTACACCTAATTTTTGACCAAGCAGCTGGAGAAAAAAAACAGCATCTTCAACAAATGGTGCAGTCAAACTGGGTCTTCATTTTCTTATTTCATGGTCATTAAATACAAATTTATGTGAGATGGCCCAACTTCAAGCTTTTGCATGTGTGTGTGTGTGTGTGTGTGTGTGTGTGTGTGTGTGTGTGTTTTAGATTGCATTTTTTTATAAAAATTGGTAATCCAATTGGAGGGACAGAGGTTGCTACTAAAGGTATTATTTGCAAAATGTACATGTATTTGTCAAATATTATGATCTTAAGACAGAGTCTTAACATGGTGTTCAGATTGATTTTGAACTCATCAAATGTCATGACAGCCTCTATAGTTGGTGAGAGCACAAGTCCATGGAGCCATACCAGAGCTCCAAATGTACTCTTTAATGAATACTTTCAAGCAGACTCCAAGGTATTATCCTCTGTGTAAGGAAGCATAAAACCACCAGAATTCAAGGAGCCTATCACCCCCTTTTTATCCAAAGTTCTCCCTCCATATAGGGTATTCCTTGTGATGACATTTGACACAATAATGCCCTTATATTGCTTTAGATCTTTGTATGTATATAAAGTATTCATGTGTGTCGAACAATATAGTTAATTGTGTGTGTGTAAGTAATATGTGAATTTATCTCATCTGAGGACAATATTAAGAGTCAATATAACACCACAGCATGGTGTGTGCATCTGGAGGTCATGTAGTGGCCATGAACTACATAACTATGGTCTACCTCAAGCCTAACAACTGCCACTATCTATAGGAAATACTTGAAGATGCTGTGCATGTTCCCAACCCCATTATGTATGTTCTGCCTCAGGATGAAGAAGCTGAAAATACCATGAGGAACATCTTCCACCTCAAATGCTGAACCAAAGCTGCTGCTGTACCTGGTCTTGTCACAGCAGATACAGTGGATGTGCACAGCACCTTGGTATCGATGTTTCTCATCATCTCTTCACTTCTGTGCTTTTTTCTTTCCCTAGTCAACTCCTCATTGTCTCCTGTGTTTCCATCCTGTTTCCTTTCCTTCTCCCTGTCTCCTTCCTTCCTATATGAAGGACCCCAGTGGAGATCAGATTTAAAGTCACATTTTAGTAGAGCTCTAGAAAAAGGTTTTGTGAATTTGATAGTTTATTTTGGTTAAAGCCACAATTTGAGTGTGGAATATTCCTTCTGAATATTAAGGTATTGAAAGATCAATTTCATGGCAGAGGAAATAATGGAAGACATGGGTTGAACTCCCAGAGTTCAATTGTTCAGTGTCTCTGACTCACTAGAGAATAACCCACTGTGGGGCTTCTGGTCAGAAATCAGTGTGATCTAGAAGCCAGGGAATAAATATGTAGAATTTGTTTGTGACCTTGGACCAAGAAACCTTTCTGTTTGAAGTTCAAAGGTTGCTTTTTATACCTGTTGAATCCCTTGTAGAATACTTCTGCATATAATTCTATTTTCTCCAGATATTGTATAATTGCATTCCTTGTTGATAGGTTTTAATTTTCTTGGCAGAAAATGGGTAGATTGAAACACAAGGCTTTTTCCTCGGTCCGCCCCCACCCCCACCCCCAACCACTCCGCCACCACCACCGGGCAAGGTTACCTCTTGGGTTTTCTCTTCGGGGCATTGCAAAGCTGTCACTATTCCTTTGGTACTTGAGGGGCGGAGTAGGAAGGGCCCATTGAATACTCAAGGCAGCGAGCGCATGTGGTAAAAAGCCTCCAGAATGTTTCCTTAAATGCCATGAAACTTCAGGTTGTGCCCGGTTTGTACCAGCGAAGAGCAGGCTAAAAGGGTCACGAGTGACAGCTGTTTCTTTAGCTGCACTCGCACGCAGAAAAACTGTTTTCTCTTTAGTTCGGTTCGTAGGAGGCGGGGAGAATTTTATTCACCAATGAACGGCGCTGTTATTCCCCTGCATGAACTGTCCAGTAAGATGCGCAGATAATCGAAGGGTTCCGCCCTTGCTGCCATTTTGGAGCCTGTGTAGCTGCGGGGGAGGGTCGTGGTGGCGCTTTCCCTCGCGACCGTCACTTCTGCCGATAGCAGGCTCCTTGGAGAGGACACTAGGATGCGCCACAAGCAGAGAATGGTGAGTGTTTCCTGCGCTCCTGCATTCGAGGGTGGCGGGTTTGTGACACTGTGGCGGCTTTGACCAGCCTCCAGCCCTGTCCCTCCCCTGTGAAGCGGCTTCATCCGTCCTCTCAGGTTGAGTCCGAGCCTCGAACTTGAGCCTCTGCAAAAATTGCAGCGTTGGAGGGTTGGTGATGCTGAATCCAAACTGCTGTGAAGGGTCGTGGATGGTGAGCGCGTCTGTGTGCCCCTGCACTTCCGTTTACCCTGCTTTAGTTTTCCTCTGTGATCACCGTGTAATTTTCTTTCTTTTCTTTTCTTTCTTTCTTTCTTTTCTTTTCTTTTTTTTGGTACTGCCAAGTGAACCCTAGGCTTTATACGTGTTAGTCAAAGGTTGCTCGCTGGGTGGAGGGCATTTTTCTCCTCTGCATCTCCTCGATCTCTTTTTTGGTCGCTCCCTCTCTTTTTTAATAATAATGCAGGTCAAAATTGTTTTTCTTGATTATAAGGCAAAAAGCGGGATTTTGAAAAGCTTTTCTAACTTTGTTGATTGTGTGTGTGGGGGATGCCTGGGGGAAGGGGAGTTCATGTAACCATAATTTTGTTTTGCTCTGGTGGGTTTCTCCGAACAGAAAGAATTGGGAGTCAGAGTTCGTCGGTCAGAACTTAATTGGAATACAGTTCTTGGGAGAAAATTAATCTTCAACTCTTTCCTTTGGCCTTCAACTATTTGTTCTCTGTAGACAGTAATTTCTGACCATTGAGAAAGTCTGGGATGGTCAGCCTGAGACAAAGACATTTGAGCTTGAGTGTGCAATACGTTGAAAAAATATGTTATTACTATTAAGTGTGTGTGATACTTCGTGTTGCCACCCGGGCCATGGCGTGCTTGCAGAGGTCCGAGGTCAATCCTGTGTTGCTGTTTTTCTCCTTTTCATTTTTATGTGGCTTCTGGAGATAAAACTCAAATCATTAGGCTTATTTTGCAATTTTTTTTTCTTTTAAATTAGTTGAGGCATTTGAGACCTGTTCCCTCCACTCCTCTTCTCTTCTCTTCTCTTCTCTTCCTCTTCCTCTTCTCTTCTCTTCTCTTCTCTTCTCTTCTCTTCTCTTCTCTTCTCTTCTCTTCCTCTTCCTCTTCCTCTTCCTCTTCCTCTTCCTCTTCCTCTTCCTCTTCTCTCTTTCTCTTTCAAAAGAGAGGCAAGATATCATGCGTCTAGTTTGTCTTAAAACAAAGTATGTAGCTGAAGGTGACCTTGAACTTATGATATTCCTCCCTCTCCCTCTGGAGTGTGATTACAGGCTTGAGCCACAAAGCTCAGTTTTATGCAGTGCTGGGATGAAATTCAGGTTTTCAGCAGTGGTTGTCAAGCACGTAACAACTGAGCCGCCTCCTCAGCCCTAGTGCATTGCTTTTAAACATTTGCATCAGGAAAGCGGATATACCTAGTGACACAGTTGTAAATATAAATATGGAGTGTACATATATATGTATATATGCCAATTAAAAAGCAGTGACAGAGTATTAACATACAATACCCATTTCTTCTACAGGAGAAAGGAATATATATATATATATATATATATATATATATATATATATATATATATATAAATGAAAAAATGAATGGATGGATGGATAGATAGTAGATAGATAGATGGAGGGAAGGAGGGAGGGATAGGGATAATTGTAAGATTTTTCCAGGAGGGAAGAACTGAAATATACCAAAGACTGATTGTACAAAAGCAAAAACAAAATCATTGGACTCACTAAGTACTGAAGTTCTGTAACTAGCACCTGGATGCCTCTAATGGAATTATCTCAATTAAAGGGTTTAGATAGCTCTTCTCTTCAGATTGTGTTGCCTGCAGCTCACAAAACCTCTCTCCTGGACTGGCTGACTCTACTCTGCATATGCAGCTTTCTTTAGTGAGCATCTCTTGGCTGTGACTTCTCTCTCCATCACCCTGAGATCTCTACTGCAACTTGGGCTCCATCTTCACTGTGTCACGTTTGTTTGTTGTGGCTCTCTGGATCCATGGTGCAAGTTTCCTCAGGTTTGCATCTTTCATGCCCCCCAAAACTAGTACCACCTAAATGACACTTTCAGTTTCAGTTTCTGCTTCCATCCCAGGCTGGTACCAGGCCCGCTTGGACCATAGTAGTATCAGTTTCCGTGTGGTGACCGTATGGAAACAGCCTCTTCAGCAGTGAACCCCCTGGCTGCATTCTCAGTTCAGGGGTTTCTTTCACATGAATTTGCATGTTTACACTTTGGAACCTTTCATGGGTAGGCTCTTGTCTTCATGTAACTGTTCCTATTGTTGATCTAGTAGTTGTGATCTTGCCTTCAGTGTGTCCTTCCTAATGTTTGTCATGTCTGGGGACAGGTGTTTGCAGGTTCCTGGCCTCTTATTTAAATTATTGAAATTTAATAATTTCACACACAGTGAGGAGTGAGAGTGACTTGCATGAATGAGATGCATGGTTGGTTCTCTGTTTTGATGATAGACTTGCATTGGGTAAGCTCAATGTGCATGTCCTCTCGTAAAATGTATCTTCTTCTAATTGTATATATGTCCATTTATCCATAGGCATAAATGGTAAATAGGTGATTCTCCTAAAAGTTCATTTGGAAGATATGGTTTGCTTTATTGCACATGTACTGAAAACTAGCTCAGGCTGCATCAGTCCACAGGTCCTGGATGTGTTCTAAGAAATATTTAAATAGAAACAGGGCTTTGCTAAGGGGTTCCTGAAAGAAGTAACTAATTCCCATTGTTCTAAGCATGCATATGTGCAGCTTAATGGTTGCAAATAGGTTGCTAGCTGCATTGTTTGGATAGTATACTGGTTAGGTTTTATTGTTTTTTTTTTTTTTTTTTTTTTTTCTTTAGTCAGCTTGACACAAACTAGGGGTGTTTTTTTTGAGACATGGTCTCATTATATAGCTCTGGCTGTCCTGGATCTCACTATGTAGACCAGGTTGGCCTCAAACTCGCAGAGATCCACTTGCCTCTGCCTCCTGAGTGCTGGGGTTAAAGGCGTGTGCCACTACACCAGGCTCCTCAGTACTTCTTTTCTGAGGAGATCATGGATGTTTTCTAAAAGATACATATCTTAGATTCTGGAGAACTAGTGAGAATATCTGGCTAAGGAAACAAGAGCTTTCCTCAGTTTTTATAATTAGTGCCACTCGTCTATTTAATCATCAGTCTAAATGACTGAAGGTCATAGACACAAAGCATTGTGTAATTGGCCACATTTTGTAAATAGATTCAAATACTTGTGATACAGCAGAAATACAGGAACATTTCTTTCTAACAGAATTCTTCCTATTGTTCTGACAGTGGTTAACCAGCAAGTGAGATTTTATCTGAGTGGAAAAGCATAAATCATATAAACTGAGCATTTGGGTAAAATTCGATCATGAAGTCTTGGCTCATTCAGTAAAAGGAGAAAACATAAAATCCTTGTTCTTTGAGCCCATTTTTGGGAAATTGTTACTAAGTACAGACAAGTATTTAAGAAAACCTTATTGTTGTAAACTGAATCAGGTATCAGTTTTTACCTAGAAATACTCATCAGGTGGGTAGGGGGCAGCAAAGCATTGTTGTAGGTCTCAGTATTATCTGATGACATTTGTAGCTTTTGGGTTGATGAACCATAAAGGCAGGATGGTAAGGGATTCTCCTTGGAGACATGGACCACTCAGGAATGTGTCATTCACAGTATCAAGTACAAGTTTGGGGTTCCCTTCTTTTTGGGCTTCCCCTGATTCCTTGGTAAATGGAGGAGTCTTGGTAGCGGACCATGGTGGCCTGAACATAGGGAATCTCACACCATTTTCCTTGTCTTTTACAAAAAAGATCTAGGTGAAAAATAGTATTGTAGTTGAGGCTGCCATTTTGGGATCATATCTGTGGGCCCCAGTTTGTCCTGGGTCTAGGTAGTATTATGATGATATATGACACCTTTTGTCTGGGTCAAAATTTTGCCGGTGATTACTGATATACCTGAGGCTTTGGGCAGATAGAGCAAATTTGGCACTACAGACAAGTAGTTTCCCATGGCAACTTGTAACAGAAAGGAGGAAATGGAATCTCCTCTACAGTTTCCTCTGAAATGGGTGAGTTCTCCTCAAAGAGGGAAGATCAGAATATAGATTCTGGGACCTCCCCGTGTAGAATCTCTGCTTTGGATGCTGAGCATCTTTAGGTGTTGTGCCTGTAATAGATGCTGTATCTCTTTTGTATTATTTGCATATCTCTTTGTGAGTTCCTCCATAATCTGTCCTTTTGTGACTGTAGTACTACTCATGTAGACAGTGGCTTTTGGCTAAGGTCCTGTTGGGGCACGTAATCCTATAACAGACATCTTGAGAAAGGCACCCTTTCATGTATTGAGTTACTGCCTGATTCAGAGTTGGTGGAAAGGTTGTAGCTATGGTTAGGCATGTAGGCTTTTAATCATCATAAGCATAGGATTGGTGCTAGGGAGAGATGACTCATTGGTTAAGATGGCTCAGTGGTTAAGAGGTTGTCTTGGAGAGGACCCAAGTTCTATTCCTAGCACCTACAATTGTCTGTAACTCCAGCGCCAGGTGATCAGATGACTCTCTGGTCTCTGGACACTGCATTCATGTGCACATATTCACACACAGACACAGACATACATAAACATACAATTAAAAGTAAAGTAAAAACCTTTAAAAGTAGGGTCTTGGCAGGCCATCTACTTACCTAGTAAGTCAGTGAAATGCTATTCTCCAAGAAGACTTGTTTCCTCAGGGTTTCAATAGGAAATTAGAGTGAAAATCCCTAAGATGTTTATTTTTTCACTAATTGAGTGGTAGAGTTAGGCTGTCTTACTATACAGAAAAGACAGGACATCTGAGCCTCTGACTAGTGGCAGATGTCCTAATGGCTCTTGATTCTTAGACCCTGCACACTGAGAAAGACAACACACCTTTGAAGGTAAAAGGAGTAGCTAAGGGAAGGTAGAGGATCAAAGAATCCCCACTCAGGGGCTTGCTTCCTGGAGGTTGGGGCTTAGGAGAGCAGTCTTGCCTTGTGTCTTAAGGTTTCTATTGCTGTGATGAAACCCCATGGCTAAAAGCAACTTGGGGAGGAAAGGGTAAATTTGGCTTACATATCTTGAATCATAGTCCAGTGAAGGCCAAGGTAGGAATTCAAACTAAGTGAGAACTCGGAGGCAGGAGCGGATGCCCAGGCCATGGAGGGGTGCTGCTTGTTCTCATGGTTTGCTCAGCTTGTTTCCTTATAGCACACAGGACCACCAACCCAGGGATAGCACCCCCCATCTTATGGAGACAATTTCTCAACTGAGGTTCCCTCTTCTCAGACAACTCCAGCTTACGTCAAGTTGACATAAAACTAGCTAGCATACCTTGGGCATTGGGCCTGCTTTCTTTTGATCTCAGGGCCATTTTTCCTCTTCATCTCCCCAAAACTTGATTTGGAGATTTTTGGGGAGTGTGTGTGTGTGAGAGAGGGGGTGGGGAGCTGATTGTCTCCAACTTGAGCATCAGAACTATTCAAGCCGTGGCATGTCAAACACATGAGAGAATAGAAAAAGAGAAAATGAAAAAAAAAAATAGAGGAAAAAAACTATTAAATTAAAAGTAGCAGCAGAATTTGGCTTTGGTCCAGAGAGTAGAAACACTATTAGGAGGCAGGAGAATTTACCTTGTTCTAAGGTTTCTTGATCAAGTCATTGAATTCATTTGGCTTGTTCTGAGTCTTGTCCAGTCCTTGAGTAAGGAGGCAGCTGCCGATCCCCCTTCCTCCTTGTTTTGTGTCCTGTCTTTCCCTCTCAGTCATTATCTTTGCCTCTGTGAGACCACAGCACACGAGTATGAATGTTCTCACTGTCTGAGTGTCAGGAATAGATACTTTATAATCTAGAGCCATGTGAAAAAGCAAGGCGAGAAAGAGGATTTTTTTTTTTTTTTTTTTTTTTTTTGAGACAGTGTCTCCCTATGTAGCTTTGGCTGTCCTGGAACTCACTATGCACTATATAGACCAGGCTGGCCTCCACCTCACAGAAATTGCCTGCCTCTGACTCCCCAGTACTGGAACTAAAACCCTGTGCTTCCCCCACACACACACCTTAGGAAAACTCTTAAAATTCAATCTGCTCTAGGAATAGGTCAGCTCCAAAGAGCAGAAATAATTTCAGAGAATCCAGAGGACCCATGTTTTAATTTTGGGATAGCAAAATGTAGCAGAATCACTTCAAGTGAACAAATGCACAATCAAAGGAAACAATGGAAAGAAGAGAGAGAGAAAAGACCATTTTCTATGAATTCCAAGTGACTGTGGACTTAGGTACTGCAGATCTACAGAGTAGAAACTATCCTAAGGAGAAGAGCGGGAATGTTTGTTTTTTTATGTCTGGACAGAGAAAGCTGTTGCTCTTCTTTAATCCCTCTTTCTGTCTTCTCTATGCCAGGTGAAGCAACTGGCAGAGAACATCTGTCCTCAGCTGCTCAGTTCTGTAGGACAGGGAGGCCTCAGCTTGGTGACTTTGTCTTTTTGGTTATAAGTTTAGCCTTTGATGGTTGATTGACCTCTTCAACCCTTGAAGACCTTTTTTGACCAAATTGATTACATTGATTTGTCATTGTAGCCATAGATATCAGTATGAAAAAAATTGTTAGAAAGTAGTGAGGGTAAGTTTTAGTAGTAAGAGAGGAGGATTTTGTTTTCTTTCCCTGACAGATTTACCAAATATGTTACTATGGGATGGGGGTCTGAACATGGTGTTCCCAAGTTCTATTTTATTTTAGTTTATGTGTCTACCAGCCTGTGTATGTGTACTAAATCTATGAAGAAGCCAGCAGAGGTCAGAAGAGCATATTGGAATCCCCTGGAAACAGAGTTATAGGTGTTTGTGAGCTGCCATGTGGATGCTGAGAATTGAACCTGGATCACTGGAAGAACAGACATACCCTTAACTGCTGAACCATGTCTGCAATCCCCATTTCTAGTTCTTTGCCTGTGTTTAAATCAGTGGTTCTCACGTTTCCTAATGCTGTGACCCTTCAATACAGTTCCTCATGTTGTGGTGAACCCCAACCATAACATTATTTTCGTTGCTACTTCATGACTATAATTTTGCTAGTTATGAATTATAATGTAAATATCTGTGTTTCCCAATGGTTTTAGGTGACCCCTGTGAAAGGGTTGCTTGAGCCCAAAAGGGTCATGACCTACAGGTTGAGATCTACTGTTTTAAACTATTGAAATAATGATCCTCATAGATTTGCAAAAATAGCCAGGTCTAGTAAAGCAATAGCACAGATCAGAAATAAATTCTGAGGAATGATAGTAGATCACATGAGTTGGGGATACTCAAGGGCCCAAATTGTTGTTTGACACCTCCTTTTAGTATGCAGTTGAATGGAAGTTTAATTGCTAAGGTGTGTATCATGTGCGGATGGTTGATTTGATAGGCTTCTATTTTGTAAGCTTTTGCTCACTGCAATTGTTTCTTCTTCTAATGTACTTGATTTTAATCCTATGCTAGCCCAATTTTGATAAGCATAAAATAATATATACACAAGTATCTCTAGAGATTCATTTTGTGAACGTAATATGCCTTTTTGTGCATACACCCAAAATTAGTTCAGGGCAGATCAGTCCATTGCCCATAGGTTTCTAAAGCAGTGCACAGTCTATTTGAATAGAAACATGGTAATAAAGGGAGTGTTTCAATTGTATAAAGCAGGTATACATGTATCCTTCTGGTGAATGTAGAGTTTCTAGATGCATCTGCTTGATAGGTGCATCGTTCGCCGAGGGGTGTTCGCATAGCCCAAGCCAGTGGCGTCCCATTTTGCTAATACAGTCACTGTGCTAATAGCGTGCCTCACTATTGTCCCACTGCTCAGTGCTGATCTCTTTAACAGTCGTGGTTGCTCTGTCATCTGTACTCTCCTTGTCCAAAATTTTAAGCTTGTTTACACTTTTTTTTCTGTATCAAATTATTTCATTTTCTTTAAATTCAACTTCTTTCAGGTCATCAGGCTCTGGGTATAATGAAGCCAAATTTTGGGCAAAACACAAATAGCCTCTACCATTGTTTCCCCTTGAAACCTCATGAGCAGGCAGACCTGGACAGTCCCCATTTCTTTTAGCATTCTCATATTTCAAGCTTCTGTCAAAATAGCCAGTTCATCTCTGCTTTCAGCGTACTTACACATGTTCCCAACATCTTTCATGACTCTAGATCCTGTCAAGTTGGCAGTTAATTTTTGACTGTCTTTCATGTGATTTATTTCAGGAGTCAGTGACCTTTGATGATGTGGCTGTGAACTTCACCCTAGGAGAGTGGGCTTTATTGGATTCTAGTCAAAAGAAGCTCTACAGAGATGTGATGACAGAAACCTTTATGAACCTGATCTCCATAGGTAAAAAATATACTATGATTTCTTCACTTATTCAATTAGAGAACAGCTGTTTCTTGCTCATCTGTATGGATACATGAATTGAAATATTGGAAGGGAGCTTCATGGTAAATGTAGCATTCCTCGTCATTGCACAATAACAAAATGTAGAATTGAGTAAGTTTTTATATGATATTGAATTAAGTCAAAATGATTTCTTTGGGTTTGCTTTTTAGGTAAAACAAATGAAAAAGAAAATATTGAAGACAACTACCAAAATCTCAGGAAAAATGTGAGGTAATACACACTCCAAGAGCGAGGAATTTGTTATCAAATATTTGTCAGTGATAGGAAATCTGAGAAACAAGCAAATGACCCAGTACATCTTGGTGCAATTGATTTAATCTCAAATTTTTTCTACAAGTGCATTGACTTGGAACATTCAGCATTAGAGGATGCCAACTCTGTAGTGTATGAATATTGCCAAAATGTGCAATATTAACCTATGTAAGACTTGTTTTCATGTTTCGTTGTCCCAAAATTGTCCTTCATACCGAAAATTATTTAGTGTATTTTATCAAGTTACCTTTCAGCTTTGGGTATAAGGTATGTGAAGTAAAATGAGTTTCAGATTTAGATTGAAACCTATCATCAATAAATCACAGAAAGAATGTTCAGCTATTTCAAAACCTATAATGTTTGATGCATACCATTTTTTCATTGAAAATATTCAACTTTGTTAACTGTGGTACACATGGTACTTATGAAATGCCTAAAAACAGGAGTATTTAAGAGCTTTATATGTTTGTACTATCTTCAGGACCTTGGCCGAATGTTCAGTCCATTTATAATTACAAATTCTTATGGAAGGAAAATGAGTAGTGTCAGTTTCTTTCTCCAGGCTCTTTGTGCATGGCCCAGATGGACTTAACACTTGCTGTCCTCCTTCTGTGGTCTCCAGAATACTATAATAACAGTGGCACAACACCTAGCCTCCAGCACTTCTCTTGGTGAATTGTAAGTGTAGTTATGCTTTCCTCATCTTTTACAGAACTCAGGTGCTTGAGAGAAACTGTGACTATGGAGATGGTGGTCAGTGTGGAGAAACCCAGCACCAGATTCCAGAGCATATTGTTCAAAGAGACATGCTTCCTGAAGTAACAATATATAAAAATGGTGTGCTTGCAAGAGACATCATTGTTCATTCATCCTCACGTGTATACCCCAGCTATGAAATTACAGAGAAACCCTATGGGTCTCAGGAACAAGTGGAGAAAACTTTTACACATGAGAAATGTTGGAAAGATTTGACTTATTCTGAGTCCTTTCAGGCAAATCAAAGTCCTCCTAGAGAGACAGCCTATCAAAATAAGCAATCTAATGAAGTCTGTAGGAGTCTCAATTCTGATCAGTGTTGTGAGAGAATTCACGCTGGAGATAAACTGCATGAATGGAAGCAAGTTGAGAAAGCCTTCTGGAGGTACAGTTATGGTCAAATATATGAAAAAATCACCATTGGAGAGAAACCGTTTATGTGTAAACAGTATGACAAAGCCTTGGTTAATTCCAGTCACCTTATTAAACATGAAATAATTCACCCTGAAGAGAAGTGTTATACATGTAAGCAGTGTGGGAAAGCATTCAGATATTCCTCATCCCTCCAGAACCATGAAAGAATTCATAGCGGGGAAAGACCATATGTATGTAAGCAATGTGGAAAAGCATTCATTCGTTCCTATGACCTTCTCATCCATGAAAGAATTCACAGTGGAGAAAAACCTTATACTTGTGAGCATTGTGGAAAATCTTTCACTCATTATAGTGGCTGGTACAGTCATGAAAGGATTCACACTAGAGAGAAACCCTATGTTTGCACACAGTGTGGGAAAGCGTTTTCATGTTCTACATCATTTCGGAGGCATGAAAGAATTCACACTGGCGAGAAACCATATATATGTAAGCACTGTGGAAAAGCCTTTACCCATTCAAGTGCTCGTTACATTCATGAGAGAATTCACACCGGAGAGAAACCCTATGTTTGCAAGCACTGTGGAAAAGCATTTCTTCGTGCCAGTCATCTTAACAACCACGAAAGAATTCACACTGGGGAGAAACCCTATGTTTGTAAGCACTGTGGGAAAGCCTTCATCCAACGTGATGCTTGTTATAACCATGAAAGAATTCACACTGGAGAGAAACCATATGTATGTAAGGAATGTGGGAAAGCATTTAGGATTTCCACATCCCTTCGTGACCATGAAAGAATTCATACTGGAGAAAAACCTTATGTATGTAATTATTGTGGGAAAGCATTTAGGGTTTCCACATGCCTTCACAAACATGAAAGAGCTCACATGGAAAAGAAACCCAGTGGGTAGGACTTAAAACCATATACATCATGTGGAATTGTCTTTGGTCAACTTGCTGTTATTGTGGGGTATGAAAAAAAATGGTATGGAGGGCCAGTGAGATGGCTCAGGGGTAAAAGCACTCGCCACCGAGCTTGATAAACTGAGTTGCGTTCTCAGAACCCATGTGAAGAGAGAGAACTGAGTCCACCAAATTTTCCTCTGACTTGCACACATGTGCCACCATTTGCATACACAATCTCCCACACATATATACACAAATGGGATATTTTAAAATACCTTTTTTTTTGAGACAGGGTTTCTCTCTGTAGCCCTGGCTATCCTGTAACTTGCTGTATAGACCTCAGACTCAGAGATCCACCTGCCTCTTCCTCCTGAGTACTGGAATTAAAGGTATGCACCACCACAGCTCAGCTTTAAAATACATTTTCACGATTTTTTAAAATTTTTAATCATGTGTAGGTGTGTGGGTATGTGCATGTGAGGGTTAGTGTGTACAGAGGCCAGAGGTGTCAGATTCCCTTGGAGCTGGAGTGACAGGTGGTTGTGGGCTACCCAATGTGAGTGCTGGAAATCCAGCTTGGGTCCTCTGGAAGAGCAGTATCTGTACTCTGAGCTGCTGAGCCGTCTTTCCAGCCCCATAAGTATAATATTTTTATAAAAGGCTGGAAAGAGCTGGAATAGGCCTGACAACGTATAAATTCGGACACGTCCAGAATGTGACATTGGATGAAAACAAATGCTAAGGCACATTTTTTAATACTATGTTTTACATAGATTACAATTTATGAAGATTACGTTTTTTGTAGGTGTATGTACTTGTGTGTACACATGCCAGAGTGCCCATGTGGAAGTGGGCAGCTTTCAGGAGTCTCTTCTGCTATTTCCACTATGTAGGTCCTGAGAAGGAACTCAGGTCGTCTGAGTTCAAAACAAGTACCCTAACCTGTGAACAGTCTTGCTGGCCCTGGTGCATGCCTTTTACTCACTAGGGAAGTAGAGGCTAGAGAGTTACAACATCGAATACAGTTAGGAACCCTTTCCAACTGAATGAAAAATTCAGCACTAAAAGTATAAGCTGTATGTTGTCTCAAATCAAATGAAAGGGAATTTTCTTCTGTATATTGTAAAAGTAAGAAATTTGAACACCGAGCGATTGTATTCTTTTGAAAGTGATTTTGTGGAATTTGTGGAAAATGTTGACATGATTTTGTCTGTCATCTATCTTTGGAAAAACTGAGGCTGTCAAAATACTGTCTTGAAGAACAACAATAGCAACAGTATAAACTATATGTATTGATGTCTTTTAGTTTGATAAATCAAGTTTTGTATTGAAATAAGATCTTTGTGTGAAAAAGGACGTTTGAACATGGGTGTTTTTCTCCTTTATATTGGATCTGTAGTGGACATGTTGTTTGAGGGTGACCCCAAAGCATCTGGATTTTTTTCTAAGAAATGGTCATGAAAATGATTATTTTAAAGACTACTATGGAGTTGAGGCCTTCTTTCTGTGGTCTGATAAAAATCAGTGGTAGGCACGTAACCCAATCTTAGCTGCACTGTATTCTGTGTTCTGGAACTTTGGACCAGAAAGCCATGCAGATGCACACATCTTGCATTTGCTATTCCCACTGCTGTGCCCAGACACAGTGATGAAATGGGTGTCATAGTTGAGGTGCCTTGCATAAATCTTCCATCGTCAGGTCAATTCTCTAGCCTCCTGAAGATTCTGTGAGTCCCTAAAATCCTTCCAGTAAAGTTTTTTGTTAAATTAAATTTAAAAGAGAGAGAGAGAGAGAGAGAGAGAGAGAGAGAGAGAGAGAGAGAGAGAGAGAAAGGAAAGAGAAAGAAAGAAAGAAAGAAAGAAAGAAAGAAAGAAAGAAAGAAAGAAAGAAAGAAAGAAAGAAAGAAAGAAAGAAAAGGTCTTGTTTTGTAGACCAGGCTGGCTTCTGCCTCACTGAGATTGCCTCTGCTTTCCAAGAGATGATATTAAAGGTGTGTGCCAATTCACCATCAATTTTATTTTAATGGGCATTTTCTAAAAATCAAGTGAGATGATACCCTTTTCCATTTCATGTGAATCTGTGTTTGATTCATGAAATTCAAGTACCTTTGTAAGAGTCCAGGAGACTTAATTTATATGTAGTTTTTGAATAATGTGGTTCATTTGAAATTAAAAATAGGCTGCTTGTTAACTGTTAGTGTTTCCAATTGTCATTACATGGGAGGTTATGTTTTTCTTATTCTTCATTGGCAGTTTCCTTAACATTTATATGTACACTTGGATTTTCTAATAGTAAAGTTTCTTACATAGATTTTGTAGTTTTTACTTTAAAATATATATTTTCTTCAAGTAAGATGTTTTGGGGTGGGGGAATGACTTTGTGAGTAAAGGCATTTCCCATAAAGCCTGGGGATCTGGGTTGGAATCTTAGAACCCACAAAACAACTCATTTGTTTGGATAAATTCTCATTGTTCCTACATATGTAGCTCAAAGTTTACACCACATTTGAACAGGATAATCAGGAATCTGTAGAAAGGCCCAATAAATATAAGGAGTATGGGAAATACTTCATTTTTTCCTAATGCTCTCTAAACTTTTACTTTATTAAAATAAATTACATCACTACCCCTTCAATAGTCCCCCAACTCCCACCCAAATTCCCTGTTATTTCACTGCTGTGGACAGGCACATATAAATGAATAAATAAATGAATGCAATCTGCCAAGCCCCTTCAGTGTTGCCTGCATGTGTTTGTGTCTAGGGCTAAGCACTTGGTATAGGATAAACAATTACGGGCTTCATATCTGGGGAGACTAGTTCTCCTCTTTCAGTAGTTGTTGATTGTAGCTCTTCATCTAGATGTGGGGTCCCTTGAGAGTTCCCCCATCTACATTGGAAAGTCAGTTGTTGGGACTGTTTGGGTCTCTTTTTAGACAACCATGTTATTTCATGAGTGTGGCCTCCCTGTCATACCTGGAAGGCTCAAGCTCACAGCTAACTTCCTGGTCCTCTGGCTCTTAAAGTCTTTCTTCCCCCTTTTCAGCTAAGTTCTCCGAGCCTTAGTTGCAGTTGTGTGGTAGGTGTACCAATTGGACTGGACATCCCATGGTTACTTTGACTAGTGATGCTTTCTGGTGCTGCAACAACAAGCTTCTTTGATGAGGCATTAGATCTACTTATTTTCGGGCATAACAATGAGCTTTGGAGTACTGTTAAGAATTACACTGATTTAGAAAAGTGTTCATAGTAGGTTTTCCTATAGCCATGAGTAGCTGGTTTAGGTTTACAGTACTAGCAGGATTTCCCTCCTATTGGATGGGTCTTAAATCCAAGTGGATAGCTGTTAACACCCAAGATAAAGGTGCAACTATTTCATTGTGGATATGTTACCAGTCTAGTCATTGTTGGTATTCATAGCTTTATAGCTGGATAGGTCTACCTAATGCTCCTCTTCCTTGGCAACTTGGAGTATCTTCTGATACTCAGAACCACAAGGATGAGGCTTCCGGGTCAGTTCCAGCTGTATTACTTCAAATTCCGTGTCCAAAATGTGTCATGTCTTCAGCAATAGGGCTTACCTTTAGTTCTGGGAAAATAACAAAAGGCAACAATAGCCTATATTGTTTGGGGAATCTCTTGCACTTCCCTAAGCAACTTGAAAGGGCTTTTTTTTTTTTTTTTTCAATGTGTGGTACCGAGGCTTTTGTTAGATACTCTGGCTCTAGGGAGGAACAATATTGCCTCAAGTCATGTAACCTTTTTAAGTTGTGTGTGCGTGTGCGTGTATTACAGATATATGTATTATAATTTTAGGTACGTATAAAAATGATTCCCTGTGTTCTTTGTGAGCATTCTTAGTTATTGATCCCCCCCTGCTACCTCTCCTCCATTGCCCTTCCTTTTCCCTCACCAGTTAGAATCCCCTATTTTCTCATTTCTCCCTTCATACTACCTGTGTCCTGCTGCTCCCCACTCTAGAGCTCTTACTCCTGGCCCTGAACCACTTTTTTACTTTCCTGGTGTCTGTTGTTACTTGATATTCACGTCTGAATATTCAGAACTAGAACCACAAAGACAACATGTGATGTTTATCTTTCTGGGTCTGGGTTACTTCATTTATTACAGTATGTTCTAGTTTCACCCCTTTACCTGTAAACTTCATGATGTCGTGTCTCTTTACATTTGATTAGATTTCCATTACATGTTCCAGTTTTCATTATTCATTCATCAATTGATGGGAATTTAGATTGTTTCCATTTCTTAGCTATTGTGAACAGAGCAGCAATGAATATGGCTAGGCAATATCTATGGAGTAGGATAGTGAGTCCTGTTGGCCAAAGGGTGGTATAGCTGAGTCATATGGTAGCTTTTTTTCTTTAACTCTGAGAATTCTCCACACAGATTTCTGGAGTGGCTTGATTGATTTGCAATCCCACCAAGAATTAATGAGGGTTCTCCTTTCCATGCATCCTCTCCAGCATTTGTTGTTTGTTTTGTTGATCTTAGCCATTCTGATTGAGATAAAATGAAATCTAGTCATTTTGATTTGCATTTCCCTAAGAAAGGATAATGGACAGCTGTTCTTGTTCCTGATTTTAATGATATTGTTTCAAGTTTTCCTCCATTTAAGATGATGTTGGCTGTAGTTTCCCCATATATAGCCTTTATTATGTTTACTATACTTTGCAGAAGGTAGAGAAATCAAACTGGAAGTGAGCTGGAATCTCTTGTGACTAGCTTTCATGGTGCCTTCCAAATATTCATGTCTGCACCCATACATTAGTGCTGCTCTCAGCCTTGGTCAGAGAAGCTACTGTTTGCACTGGGCAGTGGGTATTGCAGAGACTCATAACTGGTCCAAGTGTTGAAAATAACTGTCTTAAGATGGTTCATCCCTAAATGAATGATCTTTATCACTACCTCCAAGGCTTAGGGCAAACTGTGGAAGAAGCAGCAGAAAGAATGTAAGGGTAGGAGGATGTGGAAATGTTTTGGAAATGGTTGACTTTTGCACTCATGAACCAATAGCAGCTTCTGCGTAAGACTGGGCCTATCAACATTCCCTCACAGGTTCAGGGGAAGGTCATGAGGATCCACGTTCTGGGAGCAGATATAGGTAGTTAATGGCTGCTGGAGGAAGGTAAGGCATGTTCCTCAATGATGAATCCACTAATATATTGCCCATGATCCAACGACCCTCATTAATTTTCATGCAAACAACCCTAACTAGATGCAATGGGACACACACACACACACAAGTCATTAAATCAGGATGGGGAGCTTACTGGGAAGTTCAGTTGGAGGAAGAAAGGGAGAATTGAAGACAATGGGGATATGTGATCAAAATACATTATAAATATATACATGAATATGTATACATATAAGGGGCTGGAGACATGGACCAGTGGAAAGAGCACTAGTGGTTTAGAGTATTGAGGGCTGGAGAGGTGGCTCAGCAGCTCTTGGTGACTAAGCTCAATTTCCAGCACCCACACGGTAGCTCACAATCATCTGTAACTCCCTTTCTGGGGGATCAGATGACATCTTCTAGCCTCTTGGAGCACTAGTCATGAAAGTGGTATATAGACATAGATGCAGGCGAAACACTCATACACATTAAAAAAAAGGTGGGGGCTATTGTGATGGCTATTCTTGGGTGTCAACTTGACTACATCTGGAATTAACTAAAACTCAAAATTGTCTGGGCATACCTGAGGGATTTTTGTTTTGTTTAATTAAATCATTTGTGGGAACACCCATCTCTAAGCTTGGTCACACCTTTTGCTGGAAGCCTATGTAAAAGACATGGAATAAGGAAGCTTCTCTCTGCCTCCTTGCTGTCACCCTTGCCAGCAAGTCTATTTCTTCGATGGCATTGGAGCCACTTCTTTGGGATTCTGGCACATATATTCCTGAGGGATTGCAGTGTAATAAGTGAGATATGCCAGTATTCAATCTGGCAAGTTCAGAGCCCACCCTCGATCTTGTCCCTTTATTTCTTTTCCACCTTTCCATGTTGTCTTGGTTAATCTTGACTATGATCCAGGTTGTATCAAAAGTTACCTTTAAAGTTGTCAGACTCAGTTTGCACAGTGTCTCTGAGAAGCAATTCACATGGGGTAAGTGAAGTGAGATCGAGAAACCCTGACCTAAATGTGAGCAGCATTTTTTTATTTTTATTTTTTTGCCAGTAGTGTTTGGTTCTATCCTAGGTCTTTAGGTTACTCAGCTTCTGGTTCCTGAATTTTTTTTTTAAAAAACTCTGGGTAAACAACATTTAGAAAAGAGCACCTATAATATTCTTCTAATTTAAAATGAAAATATATAAATGCCTAATTAAAAGGAAAATTTAGGGCCCCGAGAATGGACTCAGTTGTCAAGAATCCAGCAGCAGATTGGGCAGCTCACCAACACCTGTAAATCCTGCTCTCTTGAATCTGACATTCTCTTCTGATCTCTAGAACCTGCATGTAAGTGGTATACATACAGATGTACACACACACCTATAACTAAAATAACTCTTAAAGGAAAAAAACCTAGTTTTTCCACAACAAAAGTAGTTATACTTAAAGACATACAAATTTTTATTATAGTGTCCATTAAAAATGTCATTATGTGTGTGTATGCACATTTGTGTACACCAAATAAGGTGTGACAGAGAACATTAGAATGCAAGACCTGACTTTCTTCTATGGGAAAAATAACTACATGTAAGAAAGAGGTGTGTAACAGTTTTGAGACTATTGTTGAAGGGCTTAAAATATAAGATGTTGCTGATCATATTGCTCATGATTGAAATCCCAGCACTTGGAATACTGAGGTTGGAGGATTGCTGTTAGTTTGGCATCCTGGGCTATTATCTTAGTCATAATTCTATTGCTGTGAAGACACATCATGACCAAGACAACTCTTAGAAGGCATTTAACTGGAGGTATGCTTACAGTTTCAGAATTTCATCATAGCATAAAGTGTGGCAACATGGTGCTGGAGAAGTAATTGAGAGGTACATTCTGATCCACAGGCAGAGAGAGAGAGAGACAGACAGACAGACAGACAGACTGGGCCTAGCATGGGGTTTTGAAACCTCAAAGGGAACCCCCAGTGACACACTTTTTCCAACAAAGCCAAAACAACTTGACCACAAACACCTGCAGCTCAAGAGGAATGACTCAAGAATTCTGTGGCGTAATATGATGAACATTGCATCAAACAGTAGAAAATCACTGAAGAATTAGGCTTTTGAACAGAGGAAAGAAAAGTTATGCAGCACTGTATAGCTTAACTACCTCAGGTATCAAAGTTGATAATAATGCATTTTTGGAAACATGACATCTATCTTGTAAAATCATTCTGTTATTTACCTTCTAAAGTCATGAGTAAGTATATTCAGACTAATGTAGATTAAAGTAGTAGTAGATACACAAAGCTAAGAAAACAGGTTCTATTATTTTAAATAATTTATTTTATAATCCACTGAGTCCAAGTAGTGCAGCCCTTGATTGCAACATGCATGGGGTCATACACTAATATGGTGAGCTTACCAGTCAGTGACTACAATGCTAAAGAAAAGTGACTCTCCCTCTCCTAGAAGCCATCAACTAAAACTAGGACATTACAAGGGATGGGGACTCAAAAAGCACTCAGTCCATTTTTAGGAATTTTTCACTGGCATGATCTTATGACAGTCTTCTCAGGGTAATCACTGCAGTTGTCCATTCATGTATGCAACATCCATGTCATGTAGACAGAGCATAGCATTCCTCCCCATCCTCCAGCTCTTACATTCTCATTTCAGCCATCTTTTGCAGTGTTTCCTGAGCACTGAGGGCAAAGGTTTGTTATAAATGTCCTTTCTTTGAGTATTCACAGTTGCTTATTTTCATAATTTAGATAGGTTATATCTATTAACTACCACTGCTACAATAGGAAGCTCCTCTGACCCAGGTTGGGAGCAATAGAAATCTATAAATGGAAGCACAATTATTTAGAAATCAGTGTGTCAACATGAACTTAGAAAAACATCAATAAGTTCTCACTGAGGACCTATGACTTGCCTTGCCATGAGTTTTGAGCATGACTTTGTTCTTGTGGAGCAGGCCTGAAATCCCATTCACAGCTGTAATCTCCATAAACATTCTTTCCAGTAAGAATATATCTTGTCTGTTGGAGTACGTCAGAATATTCAAACATTCAGAGGGATGGCAGTTTATTTAATCCTGTATTGTACCCAAATTTTTTTGCATAGCAGTGGACATTCTTTACATTTAGGCTGATTATTTCTACTGCAGTAGAAGTTCTGAGATCAAAGCACTGGATCAAGTTTGCTGACAGACATTTCTAACTGTACTGAATTAGCAGGGATGATGTTTATTCTTGTGGTTTTCAATTTGAAAGCATTTGTTAAGAATAATTGTCTTGGCCAGGTGGTGGTGGTGCACGCCTTTCATCCCAGCACTTGGGAGGCAGAGGCAGGCAGATCTCTCAGTTTGAGGCCAGTGTGGTCTACAGAGTGAGTTCCAGGACAACCAAGGCTACACAGAGAATTTTTTTCTCAAAAAACAAAATAATTGTCTTGACTATCAACAATGAGTTCTTGTCCTTAAGGAAAGATGAATAGGAAATGTTTGTGGGCAATGAGATAGAGTGAAATAAAGCATGAAGTGAAGTCATCAAGTGATAGTGCATTTCCAGTGTTTTTCACCATTCTTCTGGTAAATGTGTGTGTGTGTGTTCATTTGTTTTCTGTTACTGTGATAAACTACCCCAAGGAAAGCAACTTAAGGTAGAAAGACTTCATGGTTAGTATTGATCATGACCGAGAAACCAAGAAAGCAGAAGCATGAAGTACCTGGTCACACTGCATTCACCATCCAGAACAGAGTGACAAATGCTTTCCTGCAGCTCAGCTTATTTCTACTTGTATAGTCTAGGATCCTAGCTGGAGTTGGTGCCACCCTCTTTACGTAGGTCTTTCTTGCTGTGGGCCGCAGGAATATCATAAGAACTCAGCTGGTTATGGCAAAGTCACTACCTGGAGGAATCAGGGAATTCCTCCAGAGGAAGCCAAATCCCAAGGAGTTTTTGGTGCTACTTGGCTTGTTATATATCAGCTGTATTCTGTTATGAAAATCATGTGTGCCTTCATAGTTTTCCCAATTGATTTTTCCCTAAGAAGGACTAACAATGTGGACTGATCACTCTCTAGACATACACATTCCAGGCATTTGGAAAACAGCCTCAGGAAAGGCTTTCTCTGGAATCAGATATCTCCCCTAGCCACTTCCAAGGACTAAAGGAGACATCACCCAGGTGGTCACCCAATTTCTGAGGATTAACAGTGATAACAACCCACAGGCGAGTCTCCTGACTTAAGGTAAATTCCACAAGGGGACACCGCCTAGGTCAGGTAGACATTAAGTAATAGCTTTACACAATTTAGCTCAGACCCCTCCTTTCTTACAGCCTTACTAACTTTATAGACCTCTAACTACTTACCTAACCACTTCTAGGAATTTTTAGATAACCTTCTGTGCTAACAGCTATGTTCAGCCAGAACTCCCAGTTCAAGCCTCCCTGTAATTATCATTATTGGTAGCATCCGGCCAGGTCCATCACCAGATGGAGGAAAGCACCTTATCAGAGATACCTCTGTACTCTCTAAGAACAGACTTAAGCATCCAGGCTACCTGTTTGAGAAGGCCTGGTGGATGTGCTAATTAAGCTTAATTTCCTCCTTTCCCAAACCTTACCTCCAGTTCCAGATCTCCCTTTAACTATCACCAGAGGCATCTAGCTGTACACAGGTTGCCTAGAGACTGAGCACACTTTCCCCCACCCTGCAGAAAAATGGCAGACAGCTTGGACAGATAGGAGCCACAGGAAAAAAGAAGACAGTTTTATTTTCTCCCATTGACCTAGCAACTTACAGATTTTTAACATCTTTTACCAAACACATTTAAGATTATAGTTGTGCACGTAAGATCCCTCTTCTTAGATATTACCCATATTTAGCCTTTAGTTAATTCATTAGTCACTTCCCCTTTGGGTCACAAATGGTAATTGACAACTAGTGCCCCTCTTTGTAATTCTTATCAACCCTCCATTTGATCCTGATAGCGGACAATCACTGCCTGAGGAAGTTCAGGCTGAGTGTCCTGGGTGGAGGGGAGGATTGTGATTTTGGGGAGATATATAACTGTAAAACAGAGGACAGAGAGGAAGGAAGAGAATGGAAGAACTAGATGGGTAAGAACTTGAGAGGAACAAACTGAGATGGGGAAGAAATAGATTGAAGGGCTACAGGAGAGTACTAGAGGAACGAGATGGAAGATGAGGAAGAGCCAGATGAGAGAGAAGATGGGAGAGGAAATGATATGGGAAGGAACAAGATGGATGAGAACCTAGAAGGGACAGAACTAGATGAAGGAATTAAGAGAGAACTTAGAGGGGATCGCAGACATGTGTAGAGAAAAATCAGGCTAAAGATGACCTAAATATGAGAGCAGAATATAAGCTTATAACTGTCACAGAATAGTAAAGTATATGGACTAAGGAGTTTCGTGTACATAGATTCATTTCTTCTCATCAAAGATTAATTATCAGCTGGTTGTAGATTCTTCCCGGACCCTGGGAGGGGACTATCGAGGGGCTGGACCCCCATAGTCCTCAATACTTTCTACCTCAATCCAGATGATCAACCAAATTTTCCCAGGATCTTATCTCCTAGTACAGACCCTGTCTTTGTGGCAATTCACACTAACCATCACAGCTCCTCCCCTTGCCACCCTGACACCCAAGTTCAGCCCCCTTATTACCCTGACACCCAAGTTCAGCACTTTTAAGTATAGTCTCCTACCCTTTGTCCCTATAGGCTATGGTGGCATTCTTTTTTAATGCCAGTACTCCTGTGGCAGAGGCAGGAAGAGAGTTGACTAGCTTGGTCTAGAGAGCCAGTTCCATGCTAGCAGGGGCTACCCAAAGAAACTCCGTCTTGAAAAACAAAAATGAACAAGCAAAAGCAGGAAACAAATCCAAAAAGAAAATATAATAACATTATCCTTGCACTCTGGTCCTTGTACTCTGGAATAAACCTGTTCCAACTTGACATTTCACTGCATTGTAGGATAACATGCTGTGGGATTTGGGGTACACTCACTCCCTTTCTGTCATGCTCAGTATTATCCATTTTCCTGTCACCCCTAAAATTGTGCTCTAAGTTGGCTCTGTAAATTCCAAATTCATACAAAAGCAACAACAACAAAAACCACAGAACTTCAGAGTGGAAGCAGACCACAGGTACATTCAAGCACAGGACCAGGTATAGGATCTGATAGGAAACTGCAAAGATTAAGGAAGAGGCAGAAGCCCAGGAATTTCTCCCATTTCACATTTCAATGCATCCAATTTGTGCCAATTTAACTAAAACATACCAATAAGAGACTACAATTACTCAATGGATAAATAAAATAGACATACATTCCAGGAGTATGCCATTAAAGATTTAGAATTATGAAAAGCAATCATTGGGTCTCCATTCATTGGACTAAATACTCAAAAGAATTCCACACTGGTGAAAAACTGTAAAAAATATGGTAAAGAATTCATTTATTGGGAGTAATGTCATCAAGCATGAAAGAATTCACAGTGGATAGATACCTTGTCCATGTGAGTAATGTGTGCCCAAATTTCTGTTTCATATCCCTTCACAAACCCATATACTCTCACAGTGAAAAGAAGTGCAGTGGGTAGAACTTATACAAGTACAGTGTAGCACTGCATTTGGTCAACTTGACTTTATTGTGAGGCATGAACAAAGAATATGATTGCACCATGATGTGGCTCTGATAGTAATGGTTCTTGCTAGAAAGCCTGATGTTCTCAGTTTGATTCCTGTGTCTTACATGGTGGAAATAGAGACCCAATTCCCGAAAGCTGTTGTATGACAATCCAAAAGCTGTTGTATGACAAACACACACACACACACACACACACACACACACACACACACACCAGCAAGTGAATATACATAGAGATACAAAATAGTAAATAAATAAATGCCATGTTCAAAGGAGTGGAGACATAAACTAACAAATACCTTTTTATGTTTAAATAAACAGATTGTGAGTCCTGCAAAAATGTTACTTTAACTACACTATTTTACTAAATGTAGGATGAAAACCAATTGCAGTAATGCCCAATGCTTACTTTCCACTCCTATGGCTAGGACAGTAGCTTTGAATACCACTGTAGTAGTCTGAATGAGAATGGTCCCTGTTGTAGGGAAAAGGGGTTGGCTAAAGAAACCCACTCTGACCCTGGAGCCCAGAACTAGGGAAAGATGGCTTAGATAAGGCCAGTGAAAGAAATACAGTTTGGCTCAAATCAGAGACATATCTGCCCTTAGCCCACAAAACTGGCCAGTCCCTAAGCTGAAAAAAACCCCAACCAATCACTGGTTGACTCTACCTCCTAGACATCCTATATAAACTTCCCTGCATGATCAGTTGTGATCTGTTCTCTCCACCTTGGCAGTGGCAGCTACTTTCCTGGACTCCTCTTTCCCAAAATAATCTCTTTCTCAAAAGAGTTTTGGGTCTGAAGATCTTCATTCACTGGTGTAGAGAAAAATCCTTGCTGAGATGTCCCTCACTGGACAGAGCAAGAGGGAGCTGAAAAAGTAACACTTTTCTCCGGAGCCAGAGGAGATTGCTACATTTCTGCAGGGGTTTCCCTTTTGCAGAGTGAAGCAAAAGGAGCAACATCTTAGGCTGGAGAAGCAGAGCTCTGCTAGGAAGCTCCCTTAAGTGGGAGCTGAGCAAAGCTCAGCTGTAGTGGCTCTTCAGGAGAGGAGCAAGATTGCTATATCCTGTGAGGAGACCATTCCCCATCACCCTGGGTATAGCCTGATTCTCCCAAACAGTCAGGATACCCTTCCCTGAAGAGCTCCTGGCAGCTCCAGGTCTAACTTTCCTGAACAGTAAGGATACCCTTCCCTGATGTTGCAGTTTCAGGGCTGACTCTCCCAAGCAGTCATAAAAACTTCCCTTCCAGGGCTGAGCTGTCTCTTTTCAGCTCCAGCTGTCAGAGCTGTCCTAAGCAGCTCCAGGTGTCTGGGACACTTCCAGGGCAGAGCTGTCGAGCAGCTCAAGTTATCTGGGATACCTCGCCTTCCATGGCTGAGCTGTCTCTTTTGCAGCTCCAGCCATCAGAGCTGTCCCAAGCAGCTCCAGGTGTCCAGGATACCTCGTCTTCTAGGGTTGAGCTGTCTCTTTGAAGCTCCAGCCATCAGAGCTGTCCTAAGCAGCTCAAGGTGTTGTCTGACTCGCCAAGTTGTCAAGATACCTTTTTCCAGAGTTGCAGAACTCACAAAACCTAGGACCAAACCCACAGAGTTGCAACAAATTTACTTACACCTATAGACTCATATGTTTAGATACTTTGTTCATTATTAGTGGAACTGTTTGAGAATGATTACAAGGTAAGATTTTGCTGGAGAATATCTGTCACTAGAAGTAACTTTTGAGGTTTTAAAAGGCAAGTGACAGCAGAGAAAAACAATGAAAGCATGAAATTTGCAGGCAAATGGATGGAACTAGAAAAAATCATCCTGAGTGAGGTAACCCAAACCCAGAAAGACAGTCATGGTATGTACTCACTCATAAGTGGATTCTAGATATAAAATAGAGAACAATCAGACCACAACCCATAGAACCATGGAGGCTATATATATAGCATGGACGACTGTGGCTTATAATAAATTTCAGTTTTACTCAATTACTGAAAAAAAATAGCCAAATGAATGGAAACACATGAACTATGAACCAAAGGCTGAGGGGCCCCCAGCTGGATCAGGCCCTCTGAATGGGTGAGACAGTTGATTGGCTTGATCTGTTTGGGAGGCATCTAGGCAGTGGAACCGAGTCCTGTGCTCATTGCATGAGTTGGCTGTTTGAAACCTGGGGCTTATGCAGGGACGCTTGGCTCAGTCTGGAAGGAGGGGACTGGACCTGCCTGGACTGAGTCTACCAGGTTGATCCTCCTGGAGGAGGTAGGAATGGGGGGTGGGCTGGGGAGAGGGTGGGAGGGGGGAGAACAGGGGAACCCGTGGCTGATATGTAGAACTGAATGGCATTGTAAAATAAAATAAAAGGAAAAAAATTAATTGAGAAAAAAAAAAGGCAAGTGAAACTCCCAGTGTGTTCTTCTGCCTTCTGTTGTGCATTGTGATGTGAGCTGTCAGCTGTTCCTGCTACCATGCCTTTGCTTCACTATCACAGACTCTAACCCCCTGTAACTGCTAGCCAATTAAATAGTTCCTTTTAAAAGTTACATTAGTATTGGTAATTTTTCACAGTAAGAGAAAGAAACTAACACAACCACTTGGGACTTAAGAAGAAGCAAATCCAGTCAAATGAAATTTGCATTGTAAAACTATGAGAAAACTATGTGTTGTTTCAAAAGAGATAAAAACTTTTGAAATTTTTTATGTAGTTGAATCTTATAACAGAAAAAAATGCTTTATGGAAGCTTGTGCAGAATATTTTAGAAATAAATTTCCTGAAAGACAGAAAGTAAAATTTTGAACAATTTTATTATTAATCCATTCCTACACAAGTTTTATTTTGCATTATTGTGTTTAGTTTTGAAGGCAAGATACAATTTCTCTGGTCACTCCAAGTTACCATTTCACATTGGAATATTCTGAGCTAGAAAGCAGAGATGAGAGAGGAGAAGCAATATATGTCTTTCAGGGTCTGGGGTACCACACTTATTTTCTAGTTCCACTCATCTACTTGGAAATTTTATGGTTTTTTTTTTTTTTTAGCTGAATAGTATTCCGTTGGATATTGGGAGGGGATAGAGTGACTATTTTACGATACAGGTGATATGGAAAGGGAAATGGAATATCTGGGAAGGAGGAAAACTTTGTGGATGGGATGAGAGAGGTCAATACAGGAGAGAGAGGAGGAACTAATACATAAGATTTTTGATAAAGCCTCAAGGAATCATTATTTTGTATTTACCTAACATTATATAAAATACACAGAAGTGTTCATATAAAATTATGTATGACACTCTATTATATATAATATATAATATAATTATATATAACATAACCATATTATATATAATATATACATAATACACAGAATATAATATATACAGTAAAATTTTATGAGTAATACATCATATATAATATAGAATTTGAATATATATATATATATATATAATGAAGTTATGCCACTTGGGTTTACAGTGCTTACCCCAAGAGCCCTACAGTAAAAACACCACCAGTACCAGGCATGAGATATTTATTCTGGGTAGATTAATAATTAACTAAACAATCTAGTCTATTGCTATTTCCCTTGGTCTTCTATCAGAGGTTGAAGGTAAGTCTGTATAGTAGGAACCATTGCACACTTTGGACAAGGACTTGAGAGATTTGAACTGAATCTAGCATGAAAATCTTCATTCAGTTAGGGCCAGTTAATTCATCTACAACAGAATTCCTGCACCTAAGGCTCAAGGAGGCTCTCAGAAGGAATGGAAAGATTTTAAGATCCAGATGACCAGGAAGTCTAGGGTGAGACTCTTAGAGATGACAGAGAAGCTATAACTCAACAATATTGCAGTTTAAACAAGAGAGGGTGAAGTAGTATCTTCCAGTTAAGAGCCTTGTAATTGGTCATCCAATACAGAGTGGTCAAACCTAACATCATACTCCTCCAAACAAAATGGTGTCTGGAGGCTGTAATCATATCTTTATGAATTTATAAGTAAATATGTGGTGATATTTTGTTTGTACTCTTAACAAATAAAGTTTGCCTGAAGATCAGAGGGAAAGACAGCCACTCGATTAACCATAGAAACCAGTCAGTGGTGGTACCCACCTTTAATCCCAGCATTTGGGATCTCATGCATTTGCTCCCAGTATTTGGGAAACACACACATCATTAATCTCAGCACTAGGAAGGTTGAGACAGGAAGTGATATGGCCAGGCAGAGAAAGGCATATAAGGCAGGAGGAGACAAGAACTCAGCCCTTTTGGCTGAGGACTCAGGGACATTCATTGTGAGGATTCGTGGAGACTGAGGAGTTGGCAAGATGAGAAGTGGCTGAGGCTTGATTCCTCTGATCTTTCAGCATTTACCCCAATATCTGGCTCTGGGTTTTTATTATAAGAACAATCAGTATTCATGCAACATACATATGCAACAATCATAAAGACAAATAAACTATTAACTTCAGAAGGGGACACAGGATGGTTTGGAGGCATTAAAAGAAAGGTGTGTGATAAAATTTATTAGAATTTTAAAAGGGGAATTAGAAAAATTTCTCAGTAGTTGGGAGTGCTTACTGTTCTTAAAGAGTACCCAGATTCAGTTCCTGGCACCTACACAGTAGCTCACAATTGTCTGTGACTCCAGCTCCAGGGCATTCAATGCAACTTCTGATCTCTGCTGGTTCTTGTGAGCACATGGCACATACCTACCCACACATAAAATTAAATAAAGAAAAAATTTAAAGAGAAAGATTTGCTTAATGTTTGCATGACTTAGCTTACCTGGATTCCTGTTGCTTGGAAAGCTGAATAAAATCACAATCACTCCAACAATAGCAAGTATATAAAGAAAATGATTTTCATTCTGAGAGATGGCTTCATGATGAAGAATGTTGGCTACTATTTGGAGAGCTCCACTTTGTTTCTCAGTACTTGTGTCAGGTGACTTGCAATCACCTGTCACTCTAGTTCCAGAGAATCTGACAGCCTCTTCTATCCCTCCAAAAGTATACATGCAATTGCATGCACTCACAAACACATAAATAAAAACTACAAATTTTAAAAATAATTGTGTTTCAGAGAAATGGTTCTATGACTGCTTTTTCAGAGGAAGTGTGTCAGTGTTCTGTGTTGCATGGAACCATTAAAGAAAGAGGGTCACTCCATGCGGCGGTCTCCTCTCGACCAGCGAGAAAGAGCGACCACCACTCAAGGATTCTTCTCAAATCACACTTTATTGGAGAGCCTTTGGTTAAGGGAGAGCTGGAAGCGAGGGGCCCCGAGCACTAAAAGCGGCAGCTTATATAGGGAAAAGAAGCATGGATCGCTCCTTGACTGGCTGAAATTAGCTTGCCACCACCAGGCGCCACAGGATTGGCTAGGGACCAATATATAGCTTGCGCATGCGCAAAGCCGAGGCACGTATTTCGTCGAAAGCATTGTCTTAGAAGTAATAAATCTTCAGAATGCAAGGAAGTCAGCGCCATCTTATAATGGCGATTGTCCTGGCTCCCTGCAACTCCAGAATGTAATTCAGGCTCTCTAGCAGCAGAGAGGCCCAGCCTCTTATGGTATGAATCTCAAACAGCCGCTCATAAATATATTTATTGATTATTACACAAAGGTTGCTTTTTGGGTAAAACAAGTTCCTCATACCAAAGCCTTTTGATCTATTCTATGTTCCCTGAAGGAAATAATCATATACCTGCAGTTTTAATCTTTATTGTGTATTGTTTGCAGTGCCCAATAATGCAAGATGCTCCAGATGTGCAAGGATAGTCTTGTGACCAAAGTCATGCAACAGATGGTGAACCCCTTCAGAAATACAACTCTACAAATCACAGAAAAAAAAATCACTTTCACTACACTTTCACTTCAAGGTCTAAGTACCTCCAACAAACAACTATTACATTTTACCGTTACACTAGATATAGTGAAAAACAACTATTTTATTCTGATGTTTACCCTAGACATAATGACTCTGATACCCACTACAAAATCAGGGGGTTTTTTTGTTATTATTTTTGGTTCATTTGAAATTGAAACTATTTTTTTATACCAATATATTTTTGTTGACTTTTATATGCCAAATTCCTGTTTTTTAATTGTTAATTTTAGCTTCTTGGTAATTACATTTATGTGAATAGAAGTTTTCTGAGTGAAATTTATGTAGATGGTTTTTAAATTATATATATGTATTTCTCAACACATTCCCCTCCTTTTGTGTCTATATGTTGTGGCCTGCTGAGTTTAATTTGAGTTTTTATCTAAAGCCTGGTTGGAAATTTCTTAACTGGAGCAAGAGCAAATATCTGTGGATACACAAGTGAAGAAATTGACTCCTTTTTCCCCAGAGACCATAGAATCCAAGTAGTCCTTTGAGACAGGGTCACTTATCTTTTCCCTTGTCCATTCATGAATAAATGCTCCCACCCAATTGTGGGAGCTCACCAAGTTTTCCTAGTGAGAGCTGAGCTTGCTTTACTCAGCAGGGTTGCATAAGGGGATGAATTGACCATGTGTGTGGTCACCAGGTGTTTGGGTCTTCACTTGGCTGCGCTAGGGGATGATCTTTTGCTCCACCCCTTGGCATTCCTTTAAAAAGTTCTTTAGAAGAGACAGAAGAGATAGGTGGATAAGGATCCAGGCTCTCCTGAGGCTATCCTGTGTTTCTATCTGTCTCTCTCTCCCCTCTATATTTCTATCTAAATCTCTTATTCCTTACTCCTTAAGAGTATCCTGGGAGCGGGATTGGGAGTGGGTCTCTCACACTCAATCTCATGTGGGCTTTGCTCATTGTCATGGGTGCTGTAAGTTCTTGAGTGTAATCGCTGTCATATCCTGTTGGAGCCCACCGAGATTGCACAGTGGTTTTGCCCAGCAGGGTTGCATAAGAGGATGATTGGACCATGGGCCTGAGTACCAGGTGTTTGGAAGGGTCCACACTTGAAATTATCTAGCAAGTGGGAGGTCTTTTGCCCCTACCCTTGGCATTGTTATAAAAAGTCCTTTTGAATAAAGTTCTGGGCTGGAGGGTTTTGAACCAGGCCCTCCCAAGGCTAACCTATGTTTCTAACTATCTCTCTCTCTCCTCTATATTTCTATCTACATATTTCTCACTTCTCCTTCTTCAAGAGTACCCTGGGGGAAAAAGTGGGAGCTGGTCTCCCTCAAATGGTGCTCAAACAGGAACCAGGGACATGGTGAAAGGGGGGTTAGATGGCCCCATGGAAAGTTAGGACTTGTCCAATTATGGAAATTAAGGTGGGAATAGTCTATGTTTGGGGGGTGAAAGGGGCTGAAAGATGCCCTAGTGAGGCTGCAGCATATATTTCTCTCTATCTAGGCTTCTTTCTTTTTCTCTCTTAAAATTCTATCTATAAAAATTAACAAAAAAGTAAGGTAGTGTAGTAATATAATGTAGAAAAAATTTAGAGTAAGATAGAGTAGGAATATTGGGAAGAAAACTTAGAATAAGATAAGCAACAAGGCAGAGGAAGTATGTCCTTAGTTTTCTAACTATGCTAGGAATGCAAACTGGGAAAAATCAGAAAAAAATACCTATCAAAGATGAAAAAATGGAAAGAAAAAGATTCCCATGGGAAGCTATTGGTGAAATTATTAAGGCCACTCCACGTAGTTAAAAGGAAGATTTATTTAGTGGGTGACTTACAAATGAAGGAATAGGTAGATTGCGGGGGTCTGGGGAAGGTGTATCTCAGTTCAGCGGTGTTCTCTGGAGCTCTGCTCAGTCAACCTCCACCGTCTAGGGTCCAAGAACAGAGAGAGAGCGCTCGCCCATCCAGGTCTCGGGTCTCCAGACGCCTCCCTTGGCCCCGCCTCGTAGGCGTGACAGTTGCCAGAGTCTCAGTGGGGGTTGGAACTTCCAGATCCAAGCTGGAATGGCTACCCACTACAGGAAGCTTTTGGTCGCAAGTGCCAGAGGACAGAATTTTTCCTGAGGCAGATACAGGTGAAATAATACTTTTCACTCTGCTGATGCTGCCACTGTAACACTGTGCCATCAGAATTAGTTTCCTCTGGGCCATGAAGCCAAAGTTTAGAGAACAGAAGTCTTGGGAAAACTTGGTGTTCTTTATCTCTGTAGTAAAGTAAGTCTTCCCTTATTTTGAGAAACATAGGTTCAGGTATATTAGGGTAGAATAAGCTTTAGCCATAAGAATATTGTGGCTGGGCGGTGGTGGCGCACACCTTTAATCCCAGCATTCGGGTGGCAGAGCCACGTGGATCTTTGTGAGTTTGAGGCGAGCCTGGTCTACAGAGCTAGATCCAGGGAGGGTACAAAGCTACACAGAGAAACCCTGTCTCAAAACACCAAAAAAGAAAGAAAGAAAGAAAGAAAGAAAGAAAGAAAGAAAGAAAGAAAGAAAGAAAGAGGGAGGGAGGGAGGGAGGGAGGGAGGGAGGGAGGGAGAGAGAGAGAGAGAGAGAGAGAGAGAGAGAAAGAAAGAAAGAAAGAAAGAAAGAAAGAAAGAAAGAAAGTAATTTAAAACAGAGTAGTTCCTCCCCCTCCCCGAGTACAAGCAGAACCTGGGATGCAGAAAGCAGGCCCATAGCAGACTACAAGCTTGACAGTCTGAGTGGCTTCAGAAGCTACAGAAGCTGCAAACAATGGTGGACACCAGAGCCAGCACAAATGGCAGTAGCCAGGCAACAGCAGCTGAGACCCGCAGGACATCAGCACATCACAGGTGGCAGATGTCTGAGATAGCATGAGCAATGAAGGTCTGCAAGCTTTCTGCCATGAAAAACTACTGTGAGGACCAGAGATGATTTGCCGTGAGAGAGGTGAGTGGCAGGGAGAGGCTTGGAGTGCAGCAAAGACTTCAGACCAGGTCTGCCTCCCGGAGTTGCAGTCCCTGGTGGCTGGAGCCTGGCAGAGATGCCTCAAGAGAGGCAGGAGCACCAAGCGGGCATCTGGAGAGCTGGAGTGCAGAGTGCTGTGGCAGCTGTGCAGGAGACAAAGCCTCCATAGAAAGATACCCTCAGGGTACACACCAGAAGGGCCAGGAAACAGGCACTCTGAGTCTGAGTGCATCCCGGGAACATCAGTTTGAAGTCTGAAGAAACAAGATCAGCTGAGGAGTTGACGAATGAGCAAAACGTGACCTGGGAACACAGAAGAAGGCGCTGCCCAACCACCAAACCAGATCACCAGAATCATAAGTATATACTTCACCAACTGAGATCAGCTGCTCCTGAAGAAACAGCCCAAGAGCACCAATTTAACCAAGAACTCCTAGTGAATCAAGACTAAAAATTAGAACAAGAGAGGCACTCTCAGACACAAACACCGCCTGCACCAAACAGAGGAAGAGATGAGTAGATGCCAGTGCAAAAATACAGGCAACAACATAAAGACCTATATGGCAACATCAGAACCTAGTGATTCTACACCTGCAAGACCTGAACATACCAAGACAGAAGAAACAGAAGAAATCAATCCTAAAAATGTCTTTAAGAAGATGATAGAGGCCCTTAAAGAAGAAATAAAACATTCCCTTAAAGAGGAAAAAAAAAACTCCCTTAAAGAAATGAAAGAAAAAAAACGAACAAAAACATGGGAAGAAATCAAAGAAAGCCAAGAAAAAGCAATTAAACAGATGAAAGAAACATTCCAAGATCTGAAAAATGAATTTGAGACAATAAAGAAAACACAAGCTGAGGGAATGCTGGAAATAGAAGTCCTGACTAAACGAACAGGAACTACAGAAACAAACATAACCAACCAATTGAAAGAGATGGAACAGAGAATCTCTGACACTGAAGACACAATAGAGAAAATAGATTCGTCAGTCAAAGAAAACACTAAAGACAAAAAAGTCGTAACACAAAACATCCAAGAAATTTGGGACACCATGAAAAGACCAAACCTAAGAATAATAGGGATAGAAGGAGAAGAATACAAACTCAAAGGCATAGAAAATATATTCAACAAAATCATAGAAGAAAACTTTCCTAACCTAAAGAAAGAAATACCTATGAAGATACAAGAAGCTTACAGAACACCGAATAGGCTGGATCCAAAAAAAAAAAGTCCCCTCACCACATAATAATCAAAACACTAAACACACAAGACAAAGAAAAAATATTAAGTGCCGCAAAAGAAAAAGACCAAGTAACATATAAAGGCAAACCCATCAGAATAACACGAGACTTCTCAATAGAGACTATGAAAGCTAGAAGGTCATGGACAAATCTTATGCAGACACTAAGAGACCATGGATGCCAACCCAGACTATTATACCCAGCAAAACTCTCAATCACCATAGGCAGAGTAAACAAAATATTCCATGATAAAAACAGATTTAATCAATACCTGTCCACAAACCCAGCCCTACAGAAAGCACTAGAAGGGAAAATCCAACCCAAAGAAGCTAAATACATCTGTAAAAAATCAAGCAATAGATAATCCCACACCAACATACACAAAAGAAGGACAACACAACACAACCACAAAAAAAAAATAACAAGAATTAACAATCACTGGTCATTAATATCCATCAATATCAATGGTCTCAACTCACCTATAAAAAGACACAGGATAACAGAATGGATAAGAAAACAGGAACATTCCTAAACATAATAAAGGCAATTTATAGCAAGCCAACAGCAAACATCAAATTAAATGGAGAGAAACTCAAAGTGATACCACTAAATTAAAAAACAAGACAAGGCTGTCCACTCTCCCCATATTTATTCAACACAGTACTAGAAGTTCTACCTAGAACAATAAGACAACAAAAGGAGATCAAAGGAATACAAATTGGAAAGGAAGAAGTCAAACTTTCACTATTTGCAGATGATATGGTAGTATACACAAGTGACCCCAAAAACTCTACCAGGGAACTCCTACAGCTGATAAACTCCTTCAGTAAAGTGGCAGGATACAAGATCAACTCAAAAAAATCAGTAGCCCTCCTATACACAAATGATAAAAGGGCTGAGAAAGAAGTCAGAGAAACATCACCCTTTACAATAGCCACAAATAATATAAAATACCTTGGGATAACACTAACTAAACAAGTGAAGGACCTTTTGATAAGAATTTTAAATCTCTAAAGAAAGAAATTGAAGAAGATATCAGAAAATGGAAGGATCTCCCATGCTCATGGATAGGTAGGATTAACATAGTAAAAATGGCAATCTTACCAAAAGCAATCTACAGATTCAGTGCCATCCCCATCAAAATCCCAACACAATTCTTCACAGACTTGGAAAGAAAAATACTCAACTTCATATGGAAAAACAAAAGACCCAGGATAGCTCAAAGAATCCTATACGATAAAGCAACCTTTGGAGGCATCACCATCCCTGACCTCAAACTCTACTATAGAGCTATAGTAATAAAAACAGCTTGGTACTGGTATAAAATCCAACATACGGACCAATGGAATCGAATTGAAGACCCTGACATTAATCCATGCACATAAGAACACCTGGTTTTTGACAAAGGAGCCAAAACTATACAATGGAAAAAAGAAAGTATCTTCAACAAATGGTGCTGGCATAACTGGATGTCAATATGTAAAAGATTACAAATAGATCCATATCTGTCACCATGCACAAAACTCAAGTCCAAGTGGATCAAAGACCTGAACATAAATCCAGTTACACTAAACTTAATAGAAAAGAAAGTAGGAAGTATTCTTGAACGCACAGAACCATGGAGGCTATATATATAGCATGGAGGTCCCTAGGACGACTGTGGCTTATAATAAATTTCGGTTTTACTCAATTATTGAAAAAAAATACCCAAATGAATGGAAACACATGAACTATGAACCAACGGCTGAGGGGCCCCCAACTGGATCAGGCCCTCTGAATAGGTGAGACAGTTGATTGGCTTGATCAGTTTGGGAGGCAACTAGGCAGTGGGACCAAGTCCTGTGCTCATTGCATGAGTTGGCTGTTTGAAACCTGGAGCTTATGCAGGGACACTTGGCTCAGTCTGGGAGGAAGGGACTGGACCTGCCTGGACTGAGTCTACCAGGTTGATCGCAATCCTCGGGGGAGGACTTGTCCTGGAGGAGGTGGGAATGGGGGGTAGGCTGGGGTAAGGGGAGGGGTGGGAAGGGGGAGAATAGGGGAACCCGTGGCTGATATGTAGAACTGAATGGTATTGTAAAATAATTATATATATATATATATATATATATATATATATATATATATATATATATATATAAAAAGTTAAAAAAAAGATACATACTCAGGAATGTTCATAGCAGCACTATTTGTAATAGCCAGAACCTGGAAACAACCTAGATGCCCATCAACTGAAGAATGGATGAAAAAAAATGTGGTACATATACACAATGGAGTACTACTCAGCAGAGAAAAATAATGAAAGCATGAAATTTGCAGGCAAATGGATGGAACTAGAAAAAAATCATCCTGAGTGAGGTAACCCAAACCCAGAAAGACAGTCATGGTATGTACTCACTAATAAGTGGATTCTAGATATAAAATAAAGAACAATCAAACTACAACCCACAGAACCATGGAGGCTATATATATATATATAGCATGGAGGTCCCTAGGATGATTGTGGCTTATAATAAATTTCAGTTTTACTCAATTACTGAGCAAACCTCAATGAAACATCTCACTTTTAATACAAGAATACATACTCTATCAAGCTGATAATAGAAAAATTAATTAATTAATTAATTTTAAAAATAAAAATAAATGGAAAATTTGAAATATTAAACAAACAAACAAACATTTTACTAAAGTTATAAAAAGGGAGAACTAGGGACTCATCATTCCTCTGCACATTCTATTCTTTCCCTTGTTTTATTTATTTTAAATTTTTTTATGGGTGGATTCTACTGGAGTTTATTGGTGGATTCTGCTGGAGGATCTGATGCAGATATGCACTGGAGGACTCCTGTTGCAAATCACCCTCTGGAGCGATAGAAGGATCTTTCTACTAGCACGTGGAGGAGACCCGATCTAGTGTTGGTGTGGGCCCAGAGTTTGGTTTATGTCTTTCCTCAGTACAATGAGGTTCCTCTTTGAATTCCTGAGCACTGAATGCACCCTGTGGCTGCTGCTGAAGCCCAACATGACAGAGACCTAATGGGTCTCCATGAAAAAAAATTTACCCTTCTGATGCCAATGGAGATTGAGAGCCCAAAATGGCCAGCTTTGGCAAGCATTAATGTAAGCCTAGGAACTGTAGCCATGAGATTGGATTCTCCAAAAGAACTGCCAGCTAAAGTCGTGCTGGGATCAAGAAAAATGGGCTTTGGCGGTTTGTGTTGCTGGAGTTGTATCTATGCCAATGGATGTCCACACAATCCAGAAGAGTATTTGACATTGCTGCTGCTGCTGTTGCTGTTATAGCAATGGCGCACACCACTGCTACTGTTTCTGGGATTACCATTTCATTATTGCTTACTACAGCCAGCACAGTGGAGACCCTGGCAACAAAAGTAGCTACCACAGTTAATTAATCTTTCATTCTATTGGGCATGATAAATTTAATTCAGTAGTTATATACATCTCGAATGGCTTTGAAAATTATAAATTTATAAGCGCAAATTCCAGTTGCTTTTGGGATACTATCTTTCCAGGACTCCAAACGTACAGTATGGCTTGTTAAGGAAGGGAATGGCTCAGTTGCCTTTAGCCTACTGGCTATGGGTGAGATAGGACCTCTGTTGGTCTTTTCTGTATGGAACACACAGATTGCAAGCCCAGTGCCACTTTGAGATCTTTGGCAGCAATTAACCATGCAGCTCACACACGATTGAGCCAGTATGATAATGAGTATTCAGAGATGGGTAATGCCTGGGGGGCACTCACCAACCTAAGACAGAGCACCTGTGTGGCCTGGGCAGGCGTCTCCATGATGGGTAAGGTGACCTGCTGACATCCCATGCAACCCAAGTCAGAAGCTCATTTTTTAATAAAAGGGAGACCCACAGGGCCCTGGCCCCTGTTTTGGGTAACTGTTGCCTTGCTTGCTGACCTTGATTTTGATATCCTCCCAATGCTAATTCCCTGCCAGATTCCACCCTCCTGAATGCTTAAGGGAAGTTCCTTGTTTGTGTATCATGAATAATGGGTGTTAACAGCTTAGATGCAAAATTGTAAAACATCAGTAGCGAACTTTTGCCCTCCGGGGTCCTCCCATTGTGCTGTAAGCCTGTATTTAACCTCCTACCCCCTTCAAGAAATGACATTCAACATTTAAAATTTATATATAATACATATATATAATTGAATGAATACTGCGAATGTAATCTATGAATACCACAAATGTGTTTAATATCATGAGTGTAAGTAATGAATATCATGAGTGATGAGTGTAATTTAAAAAAAAAAAAGAAAAAATGTTTTGTTGTCTGGTCTAGTAGACACAGCTGCTGGTATGACCATAATTGCACCAGAATTTTGGCATAACTTGGCCTCTTCAGGAGCTAAGCATTCAGCTGTTAGGAAATGGAACATTATCTCAAGTGAAACAGAGTGCAAGGTGGCTCGAATGTATAGCTCCAGAAAGACAGAGAGGAAAATTAAAACCATATGTGGCTAACATAGCTATGATCTTATGGGGTTGAGATCTGTTACAACAATGGAATACTCAGATTAACCTCCCTCCAACCTCAGAAACAAATCATGAACTAGCATATGTTTCTGAGAGAAATATTAGAAGATATTATTCTAATGAGTGGTCACCAGCCATCCAGATTGTACAAGAACAGGGTACAACAACGGATGATCTTCCAAAGACACCAACAGCTCTACCTTTAAAATGGTTACCAGACAAGCCTGTATGGGTTCATCAATGGCCTTTAACAACAGAGAAACTCCAGGCTTTTGAAGAGCTGGTACAAAGAGCAGTAAAATGCTCATCATATTGAAGAATCAACCAGCCCTTGGAATTCTCCTGTATTTGTTATTAAAAAGAAATCTGGTAAATGGAGAATAGTAACAGACCTTAGAGCAATTAACAAATTAATTCAGCCAATGGGCTCTCTACAATTTGGGATTCCTTTGCCTATGCTGTTACCTAAATGATGGCCTCTTATAGTTATCAGTTTAAAAGACTGTTTCTTTTCAATAGCCTTACCAAAAAAAAAAAAAAAAAAAAAAAAAAAAAAAAAAAAAAAAAAGACAGAAAGATTTGCCTTCATGGTGCCTACTTATAATAATTCTCAACCAGTTGAAAGATAGATATCAATGGAGGGTTCTCCGACAGGGAATGTTGAATAGCCTGACACTGTGTGAATATTTTGTACAACAACCATTGGAAGTGACACGTAAAAAATTTCCTAAATCTATAATTTATCAGGGTAAGTGTGTTATCTTAAAAACAATTGCTCAGTGTTCCTTCTCTTTCTATTTTGTGGCTTAATTTGAGGAATATGGGTGTTAAATTCTATTTGAAAGTCTGGAAAAATTCTCCACTAAAAACCTTCTGGCCTGCTGGGTGGTGGTGGCTCACACCTTTAATCCCACACTCGGGAGGCAGTGCCAGGCAGATCTCTGTGAATTCGAGGCCAGCCTGGTCTGCAGAGTGAGATTTAGGACAGGCACCAAAACTACACAGAGAAACCCTGTCTCGAAAAAACAAAATTAATTAATTAATTAAAAAACCCTCCTGGCCCTGGACTTTTTTGGGGGGTGGGGAAAAAGGGTTTAATTGTTGCTTCTATTTCACTAGAAATTTTAGTTTAAACTGGTGATATGATCTTTGATTTTACTTTGGTAGGTAGTGTATATCAAGAAAATGATTCATTTCTTTCAGATTTTTTAATTCAGTGGAACAGAGATTTTTAAAGTATGTTTTCATGATTCTCTGGATTTCCTTGGTGTCTATTGCTATGCCCCCATTTATATATCTAATTTTATTAATTTGGGCCTTCTCCACCCTTCAATTAATTTAGCTAAGTGTTTGTCAATGTTACTGATTTTCTTTTTTTTTAAAACAGATTTATTTATTTATTATGCATACAGTATTTTGCCTGGATGTATGCCAGCACACCAGAAGAGGGCACCAGACCTCATTATAGATGGTTGTGAATCACTATGTGTTTGCTGGGAATTGAACTCAGTACCTCTGGAAGAGCAGTCCATGCTTCTAATGTCTGAGCCATCTCTCCAGCTCATTGTTGATTTTCTTAAAGAATCAACTCTATGTTTCATTGATTCTTTGCATTGTGTTTATTTCTGTTGTTTCTATTTTATAGATTTCAGCCTGAGCCTGATTGTTTCTTGCTGTTTGCTGTTTTTGACTATTATTTCTTCTTTTTGTTCTAGAGCTTTCAGGTGTGCTATTAAATTACTAACATCAGATCTCTTCCATTTTTTAAAAACTTAATAGTATGAATTTGCCTCTTAGAAACTCCTTCATTGTGTCCCATGTATTTGGACATGTTATGTATTCATTTTCATTCAATTCTAGAGCATCTTTAATTTCTTTCTTAATCTCTGTATTGACCCATTTTTTATTCAGTAGTGAATTGTTCAGTTTCCATGAGTTTGTAAGCTTTTTGTGTCTGTTGTTGATATTCAACTTTAATTACTGATGGTCTGATAGGATGCAGGATTTTCTTTTCTATTTTCTTTTATCTGTTGAGACTTGCTTTTTGTTCAAGTCTGTGGTCAATTTTTGAAAAAGTTCCATGAGATAATGAGGAGAGGGCATATCCTTTTGTCTTTATATGAAATGTTTTGTAAATATCTGTTACTTTCATTTGGTTTATAATCTCAGTTAGCTCCAGTATTTCTTTGTTTAGCTTTGATCTAGATGACCTGTTTACTGGTGAGAGTGGGGTATTGAAGTTGTCCACTATCAGTGTGTAAGGGTCAATATGGGATTTAAGCTGTAGTAGTGTTTTTCATATGAACTTGAATACTGTTTTGTTTGATGCATAGATGTTTAGTATTGCAGTATCCTCTTTGTGGTCTTTTCCTTTGATGGGTATATAGTGTCTTTTTATATCTCCTGATTAGTTTTGTTGCAAAGTCTATTTTGTCAGATACTAAAATGGCTATACTGGCTTGCTTCTTGGGTCTGTTTGCTTTGAATATCTATTTTCATCCTTTTACCCTAAGGTGATGTGTGTCCTTGCTAAGTTTCTTGTATTTAACAAAAAGATAGATCCTGTTTTCAAGTGCAGTTTGTTGGTCTGTGTCTTTTTATTGGGGAAATGAGATTGTTGATGGTAAGAGTTATTAATGAACAGTGTTTGCTGATTTCTGTTAGTTTGTTTTTTGTGATATGTGTTTTACATCCCTCTTTTGATTTGCTAGACTTAGATTATTTGTTTCATGTGTTTTAATGGTTGTGGTTAACCTCTTTAGATAGAAGTTTTCCTTTTAGTGCCTTCTTTAGAGCTGGATTTGTAGATAGATAGTACTTAAATTTGATTTTTATCTTGGAATGTCTTTTTCCATTTATTATGATTTATTATTATGAAAGTTTTTCTGGGTATAGCAGTTTGAACTGGCATCTGTGATCTCTTAGAGTTTGTAGAATATCTGTCCAAGGCTTTCTGGCTTCTAGAGTGTCCATTAAACAGCTAGGTATTATTTTAATAGGTCAGCTTTCATATGTTACTTGGTCTTTTCCCTTTTCTTTATTCTGCATGTTTATTGTTTTATTATGTGCCATGTGGGATTTCTTTCCTGTTCAAGTTATTTGGTATTCTGTGTGCTTCTTGTACCTTGATAGGCAACTCCTTCTTTGGTTACAGAAATTTTTTTCTGTGAATTTGTTGAAAATATTTTCTGTGTTTATCTGGGTTTACTTCTCCTTCTTCTATTCCTATTATTCTTAGATTTGTTCTTTTTATAGTGTCCTAAATTTCCTGGATATTTTATGCCTTATTTCTTTAGACTTGACTGAGGTATCCATTTCTTCTACTTGTCTTCAGTAACTGAAATTCTCTCTTCCATCTCCTGTATTTGTTGGGGATGCTTACATCTGAGGTTTTTCTTTGACTTCCTATATTTTTTATTTCCAGTTTTATCTCACTTTGGATTTTCTTTACTGATTTTATTTCTACTTTCATATCTTAAACTGTTTGCATCATTTTATTCCACTGTTTTTTCACAGACTATATTAAGAGATTTATGCATATCTTCTTTAGGTTCCTTGAATGTATTTATAATAGCTTATAAAAGCACTTTAAATGTGCTTAGCTATATTGCATATCTGAGGGCCTACTGTTGCATGGTTTCTGGTTTCTGGTAGAGACATACTGTCTCAGGTATTAATGACTGTGTTTCTGTACTGGTGCCTAGGCATCTGATTTTGGGATGGTTGTGGTTATAATTGCCAATATGTAGTCTTGCCTTTGTTGGGTGTGCATTCTATTCCTTGGTTTCTGTTGCCCTCTCTGGATCTTAAGAATGTGTGGTGGCTGTGGGTTTTCTGAAAGGGAATGCTTCTAAGTCCCTGCCAGGTGAGATCATAGGGGAATCCAGGTAGATTGTGTTTCTAGGCATTGGGGGATGACATGAAGGAATTGAAATGTGCTGGAATGGGTGGTGAGAGGGTCCATAGGAAGGAGGAAAGCTGGGAATGCCACAAGTATTGGTGGAGTCCCCAGGGAGTGGAGTCTGAGAGGGATGATAGTTCCCCAAAAATGGTTTATAACAGGTGTGAGGATGAGACTGAAAGTTTGAACTAGAAGACAGGTAGGAGAGTGTCAACTGCTTAGCTGATTGCCTGATGGTTCCCAGGTAGACAGTGCCTCCAGGTATTGGCAGCTGACACAAAGGGGTGTGGTTAGGGAACAAGGCTAGGTTCACTACAGGGTCCTGCAGAGTGTCCAGGGAATGGAGGCAGAGAGGGAGGAAAGGACCATGCAAAAGGTCTGCCATAGGGCTGGGGATGAAACTGTAGAATTTGAAATGGAGGACAAGAATGTGAGTAAAGATTGTCTAATTTGGTAATTGGAATTTTTTGTGTGGTTTTTTTGAGACAGAGTTTCTCTGAGTAGTTTTGGCGCCTGTCCTGGATCTTGCTTTGTAGACCAGCCTGGCCTCAAACTCACAGAGATCCACCTGGCTCTGCCTCCTCAGTGCTGGGGTTAAAGATATGTACCATCATCACCCAGCGGTAAGTGGAAATTTAAAAGACTAAAACTTATAGAAATACATGAAACTGTCAGAAAGTAAGTAGATCAACAAAAATTAAAAAACATACAGTATCTTTATTTGAAGAACACTCAAAAATATTTCACTAAATGATTTCATGTGTTATAAATGTTGGATAAGTATGTAAAATACTGTGATAACAGCTGCTTTAAATAAACATGTCAACTGCTGTCTAACAAATAGGATGTTACATCACTCTGAAGTAATAAGAAAGATGCAGCTGGAGATAAGGGATTCTTGCTCTAAGGTCAAGGAGAATAATAGGGAGGTGAAACCCTCAGTCTCTTAAGGACATTATCCTACTTCAGTTCATTCATTTAAAATCAGCAACATGTTGTGACTTTCAGTATGCTTTTAATGCTCAATTTTGTAAATTCAAATTCAAATCTGATGAGAAAGTAGATCTGTGACTGGTGCTTTCATGAATGGCATAATGTTATTCAGGGAAGGGTTGCCAAGTAACCTATACTAGACTTCTTCAGATGGTAGCCCTCACTGGTTGTTCTTCTCCTATTACTCATTTGCCTGTCAACTATATATAATGTGGCACAAAAGCCCCATTAGATATTGATGCCATAATTTTTAATAATAAAGCCTCAAGCATACAAAAGAATAAATTTCCATCTTTTCTTTTTTGTGACAGAGTTTCACTGTGTGTAGTGCTGGCTGTCTTGGAATTCACTCTGTAGACCAGGCTGGTCTCTAATTCACACAGATCTTCCTACCTCTGCCTCTCAAGAGTTAGGAGTAAAGGTGTAAGCCACCACTGCCTGGCATATTGACTGTTTTTCTTCTATTCTTTATGTTATTCTGCATGTAGTATTCTATTATAGCAATGGAAAATAGATTAAGCCACAAAGGATGATCTCCAGAGGATTTTACCTGAGGTAAATTACTTCACAACTTCATACTTTAAACTGGTAAGTAAATAAATAAATATTTTAATTTTTTTCAATTTGTAAATTTCTTCCACACCAATGGCAGATAATATCATCATTCAGGAATTTAAAAACCTTTGTGTTTCTGCTATGGATGGATTCTTAGAAGAGATATATGACCTACCTAGGATATATGCATTCTTAGTTAGAGTTGCTATTAGCCTAGCAATACATATCATATCCTTAAAAATTGGTTTGAGTACAGTGCCAAGAAATGAGAAATTTACTGAAATGATGCAGACATTGCAAAGCAATAATGAGAAATAAGCCCAAATTATTCATTCAATTAAAAATGATAATGATAAATTGGCAGATAAAATTCATTCCATGGAATATGGAAATGAAAAATTGGCTGATAGAACCACGTTTTTGGAAGAGAATTTGCATGTTGTAAGATAATCTCTAAGGATGACAAAGTAGCATTGATAGATAAAATGAAAGCTTTAGAATCATATGTGAATGATGAAAAGAAGAAACTGATTGATCTAATGAAATCGCTAGAATCATTTACTGTTCAGGAGGTTCAGACCCTACAAAAAGTGGTGTCAAATCGATTTCAAGTCTTAGAAGTTGTTAAAATTGATTTAAAAAAATGAGTGTTAAGGCACAGACAAAAGAGGTTAGAGGGCAATTAACCTCTCCAGTACCTTACAGAGTTAGAAATGGCTTGCCTAAGGTTGGACCTCACCTGCTATGATTTATCCTGTTACTGTCTGTGAAAAGCCAGCAAGTGTTAATTATTCCAAAGGATATAAGGATTGTAAATGGGGGCCTATACATCTAAAAGTCATTAAAGAAGCAATAGCTACCTATAGTATGTCTTCACCATATGTGAGACACATGCTAAATATGTGGTCCTCAAGTAATAGAATAGTTCCAAACAACTGGAATCAATTAATCTCAGCAGTATTAGAATATAGTCATCAGTTACAATGGAAAAGCTGGTGGAGAAAAGCTAAGGCTCTGGAACAGTAAGATAAGGTTAGATGTTTTGAGATTTCTCAATATCAGATTCTTGGTGAGGGCTGTTTTCCTGATGTAAATAAACAAGCTAGTGTTGATGAGCATATCTTGTCCATACACCGAATAATAGCCTTAAATGCTGGCAATAAGATTTGAGAACCAGGAAAAACAATTGATCCACATAATAAACTAAGGGCACACAAGGCTCAAAACAACCCTTTACTAACTTTTTGCAAAGATTGACTAGAGCTGTAAACAGCAATATTAGATCAAGAATTTAGACGAGTATTAATTCGTGAAAATGCTAATTTAGAATGCAAAAAGATAATTGGCTTTTTAAAGGTCAGGTCAGCATCCATAGAAGAATGAATCCAACACACCCAATATTGAGTCTCTTAACTATAGTGATGAGGCTTGGATAGGATCGGTGATTTCCAAAGGTATAAAGAGACATCAAATATGTCAAATGTTTTAATTGTGATAAACCAGGCTATATAAGAAGAGTACACAGGGTGCTCCTAGAAACAATGTTTCTTCTAGGAATGACCCAGACAGAAGGCCCTAACATTCTGGATTATGCAGAAGATGAGGCAAAGACCATTGGATATTGGACCAATGAATGCAGATCAGCGAGAGACAAACAAGGCAACACTTTACCACTGGGAAATCCCTTGGAGGGGCCTCTCACAGATCCCCAGGTCAAATGTGGTTCAGTCATTCCCAGTCACTGTAAAGGAAACTCCTCCCCATAACAACTAGATGATCCAATGCCCAACATGAAAATCAATACTGCTCTGGATGATAGAATAGCTTTGAAAGATGAATAAAAAATTTCAAGAAAAACCATAAAACTAATATTTTGAGAAACTTCCATAAATGAACAAAGACCAAAGCTAAGGGTATGAATAAATAACATTATAATCAAAGGCTTGCTGGACACAGGAGCAGATGTGACTATAATTACACCAGAATCATGGCATCTGAATTGGCCTCTTCAGGAGGTAGATGTTCAGTTATTATGGATTGGAACCCTATCTTATGTACAACAAAGTATGAGATGGGTTGAATGCATCGGGCTAGAAGGACAGAGAGGAAGGCTGAGGCCATTTATGGCTAATGTAGCAGTGAATCTATGGGGTCATGATTTGTTTCACCAATTGAATACTTAGATTAATATTCCTCCATTCTTCGAAACAGACCATAAACCAATCCATACTTCTGGGAAGAATATCATAAGACACTATAAAAAGCAGTCACTGACCACTCAGGCTGTACAAAAACAGGGTACAACAGTTGTTGAGCTCTCAGAGGTACCAAAGGCCCTACCCTTAAAATGGCTAAGTGACAAACCTGTCTGGGATGGGTGGCCTATGACATCAGAGAAACTACAGGCCTTAGAACAGCTGGTTCAGGAGCAGCTAAATGCTCAACATATTGAAGAATCAGCCAGCTCTTGGAATTTTGTATTATTAAAAAGAAATCAGGGAAATGGAGATTGTTGACAGATCTGAGAGCCATGTATAAAGTAATTCAGCCAATGGGCTCTCTACAGCCTGGGATGCCTTTGCCTTCTCTATTACCTAAAGAATGGCCTATTATAGTTATTGATTTAAAAGACTTTTTTTAAAAAAACAAAACCATGCCTCTACAAGAAAAGGATAGAAAAAATGGCCTTCACTGTACCTACTTATAATAATTCTCAGCCAATTAAGAGATATCAATGGAGGGTTAATGTTAAATAACATTAACAGGGAATGTTAAATAGCCCCCAAACTGTGCCACTATTTTGTGCAAAAACCATTGGAAATAATTCAAGTACAGTTTCCACAATCTATAATTTACCATTATATGGATGGTATCTTATTCGCTGATTCAAATGTAGATACTTTGGAAAAAATGTTTGAAGAAGTAAAGAAAGCTTTGCCTCACTGGAGATTACAAATTGCTCCTGAAAAAAATATAAAGAGGAGTTTTTATTAATTATTTGGGATATAAAATAGGTCTAAAAAATTAGACCCCAAAAGGTACAAGTCAAGAAAGATAGATTACAGACTCTTAATGACTTTCAAAGATTGCTAGGAGACATTTTCAATTTGTGGCACAACTGTGGTAAGTCCTCATGAACTGATAAGTTGCTACATATCCTAGAAGGGGACAAGGACTTAAATGGTCTGAGAGAATTACCAGCCGAAGCTGAGAAGGAATTGGCTCTAGTGGAAAAGAAAATATGAGAGGCACATGTGGACCATGTGACTCCAGAGCTTAACTGCATTCTGATTATATTACTTTCTAGGCAATCCCCTGCAGGGATGTTGATACAGATGGAAGATATTATATTGGAATGGATATTTCTACCACATAAACAGCAAGAAATTAAAGACATATGTGGAAAAGATTTCTGATTTGATTTTAAAGGAAAATTAAGACTTCACCAAATGACAGCAATGGACCCAGCAGAAATTACAGTACCTTTAACTAATGAGGAAATTTCATCTTTAGGAAAGATAATGAATATTGGCAAAGAGCTTGCAGTAATTTTTTTTGAAAGATTTATAACAGTTATTCTAAAAGTGAGAGAATCAAATTCATAAAAAGAACCAGTTGAGTCCTTTCTCACATTGTATGGAGAACACCAATCTCTGGAGTCCCTATGTTCTTTATGGATGCAAATAAATCAGGAAAGGCAAGATACAGAGCAGGATATTTAAGTAAAGTGGTTCAAAGCACTTACAATTCTGTACAAAAGTCATAATTGTATGGCATTCTTATGGTACTAATGGACTTTCCAGAACCTCTCAATATAGTTACTGACTCTCAATATGCAGAAAGAGTTGCTTTACAATCTGAAACTGCTGAATTTATTCCTCATAAAAATAGATTTAACTTTGCTACTTATACAATTACAGGAAATAATCAGAAATAGGGATCATCCTACATATATAACACACACCAGATCCCATATAGGTAGGTCTGCCAGTCCTCTAGCACAAGGTAATGAGGAAATTGATTGATTATTAGTAGGAAGTATGCTGGAGGCCTCAGAATTTTATTTAAAAAAATCATGTTCATGACAAAAGTTTAAAAAGAGATTTTTCTATTACTTGGCAACAAGGCAAGGAAATAGTGAAAAAACATGTCTTACTTGTTCCTTCTACAACTAAACTCCTTTACCTGCAGGAAGTAATCCTAAAGGAATTCAGAGAAATGAAATTTGACAGATGGATGTGTTTCATTTTGCAGAATTTGGAAAACTGAAATATGTACACCACACAATAATGATACATTTTCAGGATTCCAATGGGCAACTGTTCTGAAAAGGTTGATTTTGTAATTACACACCTATTAGAAGTCGTGGCCATAATGGGCATACCTGTTCTCTCTCTCTCTCTCTCTCTCTCTCTCTCTCTCTCTCTCTCTCTCTCTCTCTCTCTCTCTCCATAGGGAGAAACTGAGTAGAAAAAGAGCCTATAGAATGAGAAAAGTCTTCCAAACTAGAGTTGACTGAGGATTAATAAGTAGAATATGTAAAGAACTAAAAAAAGAAAAAAATTGAACAAGCCAAAGAATCCATATTAGACTGAACTTGTTTCGGTGACTGAAGCCGATGCAGTAACTGCTGCTGCTGCAGAATCCACCAGACACTCAAAGACTGAAACCAGGTGAACAGACCTCTACTAGGAAATCTACAAAAATTGTGCTGGTAAGTAGTTTATCCAGTATTTCCCCAGGAAGTGCTGCTGGGACCAACACCATCACCCCAAAAGGAAACTAAAACTTTGAACTAAGTTCAAATTCTAAACAGTGCTTCAGGCACCACAGACTCCATCGACTGTGTTTTATTTTGTCTCTACTATTCCCAGTTCATTTAATGGACTTGACTTTGGCAGCAAGAACTCAAAAAGAAATAGAACTGGGAATATGTAGAGGGTATTTGCCATAATAAATCTGGTCCCATTGAAGGCATACAGGAATGGTTCAACAAGCATAAATCAATAAATGTATTTCATTATATAAATGGACCCAAGGATGTAAATCACATGATTAGAGTGTACAAAAGACCTTTGGCAAAATCATAAAACCTTTTATGATAAAGTCCCTGGGGACACTAGAAAGGGATGGAATATATCTCAACAGTTATAAATGAAAAATCTATAGCCACTAGTGAAAACCACAATGCATTCCAAGTAAGATCATGAACAAGACAAAGGAATCACCTGTCACTATTCCTATTCATTATAATGATTGAAGTACTAAAGTAATAAAAGACAGAAATAAAAGTGATAAATAGGAATGGGAGAGGTCAAAGTATCCCTATTTGGAGATGCTATATTCTATATATGAAAGAACCATACCTTGATACACTCAGGAGTCCCAAAAAAGTGCTAAACTGAAAGTCATACTATTTATGCAGAGGACCTGGTGCAGAGTCATGTAGGTCCTGTGATTGCTGCTTCAATTTCTGTGAATTTCTGTGAGCCCTGCTTAGTTGATTCAGAGGGCCTTGTTCTCCTGTTTTCCTCCATCCCCTCTGGCTTTTACATTCTTTCTGCCTCCTGTTCTACAAGGTTCCCTGAGCACTGAGGGGAGGGATTTGATGGGACATCCCATTTAGACTCTTTTCATTTAATGTCTGGCTGTGGGTCTCTGTTATTTGTTCCCATGTGCTGCAGGAAGAAGCATCTCTGATAATGACCAAGGAACTGATCTGTGAGTATAGCATAATATCATTGTTATTAATAAGGTTGCCTTTCTCTTTTTAGACTAGTAGTGTTCGGTTTTCTCCTAGGTCTCTGGGATATCTAATCTCTGGTTCTTGGTCACCCAGTTTCAGTTCTGTGTCAATGGGTTCTGTCTTGAGGAGTGGGGCTTGTGTCAAAGCAGACATTGGTTGGTTATTCCCGCAAGTTTTGTGCAATCATTGCCCTAGCATACTTTGCAGGCAGGATAGATTGTAGATCACAGGGTTTGTGGCTGGGTTGGTGTTTATGTTTCTCTTCAAGTAGCCTGCAGAGTACCTTCCCATACCAAAGACAATAGAAGGTGGCAGTGAAGGTTCTGTGTAGGCACCAGCTCGATTTCTCCATGTTTAATGAGTTGTGTGCGTGTTATTTTCAGTAATGGGGCTTTGCTGTCAGTTTGTGTGTGTGTGTGGGTTGTCTGGGGAATTCCATGAACTATGATCCCAATTAGTCTTATCAAATAAAAATCTGCAGTCAGATATCAAGGTAAATGCTGGAAGATCAGAGAAGCAAAGGAGCAGCCAGTCACTTCTTACCTCTCCGAATCCTCAGACAGAAAGAGGCCAAGATCCTGTCTCCACCTGCCTTATATTCCCATCTCCACCTGATTGTGCTGGGATTAAAGATGTGAGCCTCCCAAACACAGGAATCAAAGGCATGAGCCTCCCAAGTGCTAAGAAAAAAGACATGAACCTCCCTAGTGCTGGGATCAAAGGTGTGAACCTCCCAAAGGCTGAGATTAAAGATGTGAGCCACCACTGCCTAGCCTCTATGGTTAACTAGTGGTTAGCTCCACTCTCTGCTCTCCAGGCAAGCTTTATTTGTCAGAACACAAACAAAATATCACACATTTCCATAGGACCCCTTTGGCCAACAACTCAATTGGATGTGTGCCTGTACTGGAAGCTTCATTGGGTGAAGATGCATGAGAGATGCATGCCTGGTTCTTCAAACCCAGTTTTAAAGCCTGTGTGGCCAGTGAGGCCATTAGGTCCTGGAGGAAGGGCCTTCTTACTATATAGATACATGGCCACTTTGTCCAACCATCTTGTAAGTATTACCACCCAGATATTAATACACACATCCTTCATTAGAGATGCTTCTTATTGTAGGAGGCAATGGCTTAGAAACCCCATGACTGAGCAAGTACCATGAATATGTAAGAAACTAATTACACTCAGTGGGGCACACACAGAACATGGAAACAAGAAGGGGACTTGTTAAGTATCCCAGCAACAGAGGGATGGAGATGAAAAGAGAATGTGGAAGAGAAAAGGACTAAGATTAATTATATAAGTATATAAAACTGTCAGAAAAAATTAAGAGCAAGAAAGGGCCAGAGAGATGGTTCAGCAGTTAAGAGCTCTTGCTGGTCTTCAGAAGACTTGAGTTCAGTTTCCAGCACCCATTTCAGCTGTTTAACAACAACCTATAACTCCAACTCCATGGATCTGATGATTGTGGCCTCTACAGGCACCATTATGAAGGTGAGCTTAAATATATGCCCTTGCCAGTAATAATTTTTTAGTAGTTTTTTTTTTTTTTTTTTAAAAAAAACTAAAACACACAGCCAAGCATACTGGTTCATGCTTTTTTTATTATTTGTTTTATTTTATTTTATTTTGTTCAGTATCCGTAGAGACTGTCAAAAACTGCCAATGCTGACTATATTGCAAGTCATCACGGTGGGGTATTGGGAAAAGTTTTCAATTAGCAATAATCGCATCTTGGATAAACCTCATTGGCTACAATACTGCCACTGTGCAAAGCTGGTTCATGCTTTTAATCCTGGCATTTGGAAGTCAGAAACCAGTAAATCTATATGTTTGAGGCCAGACTCTCCTACATAGCACCAGGACAGCCATAGTTACACTATGAGATCTTTCCTCAAAACAAAACAAAAACCAAGTAAACCATCAAAAAACCCAACCAAATAAATAACTGTAAAACACATATACAAAAATCTCATTTGAGCCAAGTGTAGTGGTGCAAGCTTTAATTCCAACTCTTTGGAGGCAAAGGCACGAACTATGTGAGTTCTAGACCAGCCATGCCTATATAGTGAGATCCTGTCTACAAACAAAAAAGAAACAAAACAATATTAGAGCACCCCATACATTGAAAAGCTGAAAATATAAACTTTATGTAAACACCACAAAAATTCCCTTTTTCATATAAATGTAAGGAAATTGCAAAAGAATTAGTAAGTTTTCAAAAATATGACATTTAATGAAAAAATACTTTTAAGAAGCATACATTTTTACTTTCAAATGAACCACATTACCAACAAAGTAGGTAAAATTAAGTCTACTGTTTTATTACAAATTCACCTCAGTTCAATGAATCCAACAGCTCTACAGTAAAGTTGAGAAAGTAATATCTCACTTCATTTAAACAATACCCATTGAACTTAATTAACCAAACTTACATCACCTCAACGCAAATGTTTTTTATATGGTTGCTATTGTTAGAGACAGTGTCTTGGTGGCTTCAGCATTCCAAGCACTAGGCAATACAGGCAGGCAAAATTATGACATTATTCACCAAATCTTATTTCAAAACTATAAAAAACAATAATACAAACTAAAGGTCTCATATAAGAATTGAACAAGAAAAATGCTCATAATTTTATTGTACTCCATTATTTCCAGAAATATTCTGTGCAAATAAATTTGTTCAGTCTCCACATTTATTACTCTTATAAGACTGAACTACATAATATTTCATAAATTTTCTGATTTGAATAAACACAGCTTTCTCCTAGTTGCTTTATTCACATAATTATTTAAAGATGTGTTTTTATTTGTATGTATGTGTATCACATGTGTTTTGTACTTGCAGAGGCTAGAAGAGGGCATCACAATTCTTGGATTTGGAAATACAGGTGGTTATGAGCCACAGTCTGTGGATGTTGAGAAACAAACTCAGGTTCTCGGGCGGAACAGTATGTGCTTTGAACAGATGAACCATCTTTTCTTTTTGTAAAGAAAATTCCACTTGCTTACAACTGGTTAAAGTCCCATATGGTGTTCAAACCCACTATATCCATTATAGTTCTCTAATCTCTCCATCCCCACTTCACCCAGTGCTAGACTAAAAGGCATGCCCACCATGCCCAGTGCAATAGGATTTTTATCCTATATATGTTTGCATATTGAGGCTACCACTACACTTTTTAAGCTTTCAGTTACTCTCCACTGTTTTCTTTTAATAAATATTGCGCTTGTGTGTGAGCCCATGTGTGTTCATGGAACTCAGAGGTAAACTTTGGGAATAATTCTCTAGTTCCACCATATGGGACCCTGGAATGGAACTCAGATGATCAGACTTAGAAATAAGCACCTTTACCCAGAGCCTTTCTTATGAGATGTTCACAGTTTTCTTTCATACTTCACACTATAAGTAAGTTGTCCATAGACAAGGCCACCAGATATACTGCTGCGAATTCTTCAGTTCTTTTCTGTTGGCTCTTTCGTGCATATAAAGGGATGTGGAACACATAAAAGCGTCTCTATTTTTACATGTGTAAGTTTTCTCTCCAATGAATTCTTTCATGCTTCACAAGATAGCTGCAATCACTAAATGCTTTCCCACATTTTTTACATACATAGGGTTTCTCTCCCGTATGAATTCGTTCATGACGGTAACGGGCACTCTGATGTGTAAAGGCTTTTCCGCAATGCTTACATATATAAGGTTTCTCTCCAGTGTGAGTTCTTTCATGGTTGCGAAGGTATGTGGAACACCTAAATGCTTTTCCACAGTGTTTACACACATAAGGTTTCTCTCCAGTATGAGTTCTTTCATGATTGTAACAAGCCTTACGTTGAATGAAAGCTTTCCCGCAATACTTACATGGGTAAGGTTTCTCCCCAGTGTGGATCTTTTCATGGCTGATAAGATGACTGGAATGAATGAATGCTTTCCCACATTTTTTACATACATATGGTTTCTCCCCAGTATGAATTCTTTCATGACTGTAACGGGTACTGGAATGGGTGAAGGCTTTCCCACAATGCTTACATGTGTAAGGTTTCTCTCCAGTGTGAGTTCTTTCATGGTTTCGAAGGCATGTGGACCATGTAAATGCCTTCCCACACTGTTTACATACATAAGGCTTTTCTCCAGTGTGAGTTCTTTCATGATTGTAACAAGCATCACGCTGGATGAAGGATTTGCCACACTGCTTACATGCATAAGGTTTTTCTCCAGTGTGAATTCTTTCATGGTTGCGAAGGGATGTAGAACAAGTAAATGCTTTCCCACATTGCTTGCAAACATAGGGTTTCTCTTCAGTGTGAATTATTTCATGTCTGTAACAGGCACTGTGATGGCTGAATGCTTTTCCACAATGCTTACACGCATAAGGTTTCTCTCCAGTGTGAATTCTTTCATGGACAAGAAGGTGTGATGAACGAATAAATGCTTTGCCACATTGCTTACACACATAGGGTGCATCTCCACTGTGAATTCTTTCATGTTTCTGAAGGTATGAATAATGTCTAAATGTTTTTCCACACTGATTACACACATAACATTTCTCTCCAGGATGAATTTTTTCATGGTAGACAAGTTGACTGAAATTAATAAAGGCTTCTCCACATTGCTTACACATAAATGGTTTCACTCCAGTGTCGATTCTTTCATACATTTGAAAGTAACTGTATTTCCCGATGGCTTTTTCAAACTGATTATATTTGTGACATGTACCTTCACTGTAAATTTGCTCATAATTTTGATCAGAAGTATGAATACTATAGGCTTCATTAGATTGTTTCTTTTTATAAATTATCTGCCTAGGACTTTTGAGTACCTGAAAGGACTGAAAAGAAGTGAAATCTGTATAACGTTTCTCATGTTGAAAAGATACCTCCACATGTCCCTTGCTGTCAAATGGTTTCTCTCCAATTTCAACTGTGAGATGCACACCTGAGGGTAAATGACCAATGGTGTCTCTTGCACATACATTTCTTTCATGTACTGCTGTTACAGAAGGCATGTCCTCATTAACAATATATTCTGGAATCTGGTGGTGGGTTTCTCCACACTGACAACCATCTCCATATTTACATTCTCTTTCAATCACTGGAGTTCTGCAAAAAGATGAAAAGAGCATAACTAATATTTTATGATTAGCCAACAGAAGCATTGGAGGCTGGATGCTGTGTCTCATTCCCATTAATTCACATTAATAGAGTACTTAGGAGGAAGCAGTAGAATGATACCAACTTTGAGGTTCACATAAAAAGAGCTTGATTTAAGGGACAATACTAGTGTTGACTTTGCTTTTAATAAGGAGTTTTTCTACAAGAGTGTGGCCCCTTATGGGTTCCTCATGACACATTGGAATATCCCACACCCACTGCTATATGGGCAATACTAATTGGAGTCAATGAGTTATTTAAAAAACAAAATAAAACAAAAACTTATTTTAAAAAGAAGACATGTAGTTACTGCAACAGGGATCTGAGGAAGGATGCCGGAGGAGTTGAAGAGGAAGGAGAAGGATAGATCTATGATTAGATACGTTGCATACATGTCTGAAATTACCAAAGAATAAGTTTTTAAAATGTCTATACCAGTTAACAATGGGGAAACTTATTTATGGAAAGGATGTGGATCAAGCATGATAAAATTTGAAATACCTGAGTAACCTTCATGAGATTTATTGAAGCTAGATCCCAATTTAAAACTGAAATTCACTGTACTTAACATAGAGGCATATATACAAAATCCTTAAGACAACCTGATAAAAATATATTAAACACTTTTGTGCATGAAGAGAAGTCTGTATATCTCAAATCATCGGAAAATATCTTACATGGCCCAATGTTGTAATACACTTGGGAACTATTAAGAGATTACAGAGGTGGAATTCTCAACAATACTGGATGCACAAACTCAATCCAGGTTTTAGAAAAATTTGTCATAGAAGCATTTTACATTTAGATGTAGTTGGATCACTGGTTTGATTTTCATATTTCCTAAAACAAATTGCAAACATTTGATGCAAATACCCCCTTTTGAGTGTGAATTACCGCAGACGACTTCTGACATTTGCACACTCTTCTTCAATGTTTTCTTCTGTTCTCCCTGGAAGTAAATCAAAAGAAATCATTATGACTTACCCAACACTAGAAAACACTTATTATAGTCTATCTTTTACTGTGTTATAATAACCTGGCATGCTACAGTCACCATAATGTCCCCTTTCAATATTTCAATTAATGAAGCTACAGAGAGAAGCAAGAAATAGCTGTTGTCTCACTAAATGAGAAAAGAATCATGGTGTTTTTTTTTTACCTATGGAGATCAGGTTCATAAAGGTTTCTGTCATCACATCTCTGTAGAGCTTCTTTTGACTAAAATCCAACAAAGCCCACTCTCCTGGGCTGAAGTTCACAGCCACATCATCAAAAGTCACTGGCTCCTAAAATAACAGGGAAATGGTTAGCATTAATTGCCAATTTGGCAAGATCTGCCACCTTGACAGGACCAGGCCATCATAGTGAAAGCTGGAAGACAAGAATGCTGACAGAAATGCAGACAGGTAAATGTCTGCATTTTAGAGAAAAATTATAACTCCATCAGGAAGTGAGATAGAGGTCATTCATTTCCTACTTTGCCACAAATCTGGATTCATTTTGCCCAGGGCTTAAGAACCTAGATGAAGTTGAATATAAGATAATGAACTAATTTATTTGCCAGAGGAAAGGGGTGTATGCAATCTTAAAGTTTTGGACAAGCAGATTACAGACAACAAAGCAGCTGTGTTGTTAAAGGGATTAGCACTGGACACTGGGACAATAGAGAGGCAGCAAGCATAGGGAATAACTGAACAATGTGAGACTCTACTGGGCTTAGACAGTGCAAATATCCCTTTCTGAAAAATGTACCTACTAATTTATTGACAACTTATTGTAATATCCTCTATGCATTAGGATGCAAATATGCCTGCTTTAAACAATTAAAATACATTATTTCACTTAGCAACACCTTGGTAATGTCTGGACTCCATTCAAATACAAATTAGAACACACCTGACTGTGGGTTGACCTGACACGAACTAGTTTTAGGTACATGGGCATTAAGGCAAACACTGAAAATGAACCCATAAGAATAATCAATCTTGTTTTCTCTATCTTACACCTATGCATAACTGGGAATGCGTATGATCAAATTCTGATGAATTGTGGAAAAGGAGGTGTGCAGTGAACAGACTTACCCCAAACTCAGAACCATCTGTGCATGCTACCCTCCTCAGGAGCCAAACTCCTCCTCCTTTCCAACTCCATAACAAAAGGAGGCCAGAACCAATAATTGAGATTCTTGAGAACCCTCACTTCTCAGGACTGAACCAAACTTAGCAGCTACTTGGTTTTACAATGCTTGTTTTAGGGCTGGAGAATTGGCTCAGCAGTTAAGAATAATAGCTGCTCTACCAGGTGGTGGTGCACACCTTAAATCTTAGCACTTGGGAGGCAAAGGCAGGGAGATCTATTTGAGTCTGATCTACAGAGCAAATTTCAGGACTGCTAGGGCTACAGAGAAACCCTGTCTCAAAAGAACAAAACAAAAGAGTAATCGCTGCTCTTAAATATGAGTCTAGTTTGTTCCCAGCACCCATATCCAGGAGGCTCACAACTGCATGTAACTGCACTCCAGGGAATCTGACAACTTATTTGGTCATCCGCTGGCACCAACAAACACTCTCATGCACACTGACATATATGTATATATATAATTAAAAAGAAAATATGTCTTTTCATAAAAACCAGGATTTTTTTTTCCTTTTCCATTTTCTCTTCCTTCTTGTGATCTCACGTGTGTGTGAGTTACAGAGCATCATTGCTTCAGTAACTTCAGTGTGTGATTATAGAGACAAGCAGAAAAGTAAAAGGAGAAAGGAAAACAATTCTTTGTGGGTATAGATAACAGAAAACAACTACAAGCTATTGTGTTGCTGGCCACATGTAATACTGAGAAATCATGGTGAAAAACAGCTCCGGTCTGGGCCTTGGAGCCTGGAGCAAACTAAGTCTGTCCTCCCATGGCATAATTGCTCTGTCACAAGCTTCACAACCATCTCAAGAGAGCAAGGCCCTGACTGGGGACCATTTACTCCTTAGGTTTTCCTTGAGTACTCCTTTTCTCTTTAAAACTCCTGCTGTCTGACCACAACATGACACAGTTAAGAGTCAGTAGGTGTCAGCCCATTACAGGATAACCAGGTCACTAACTGGGGAATCAGACCTTTCCTGAAGTAAGACAAACTGTTAGATCAATGTCTGTCTGTCTAATATGAGCAATTTTCATCCTTTCTGTGGCTTTACATCTTGTGACTTCTTCAACTACCCCATCCTTTTAAACTAATACAATATATACAGGTCTTTTTTGTAACATAAATTGCTATAATCTGATCACGCTAATTACGGAGTAATAACAATATTATTGATTATTTCTCTCCCCTTTCCTAATTAAACCCAAAGGAAACAGGTTCTCTCATATCACAGCATTTCTTGGACTTTCTTTACTGGATATATGGCCTGGCATATAAGTCATCACTCCTACCAATATATAAACCTCTTCCCAAACTCTCATTCAAACAGTGACTCAACTCACAAGTCAGTGCCTTTACAGGGGGCTCACTGGGAGACCATGCTCTCCAACTGGAGGTTAACACAAATATATTAAGGTATGAAAGCACAGGAAAGGCTTTAGCAATATGGGACTTCACTTAGCTTGGGCTATGTACACATGTCACTCCAACAGGGCACTTAAGAGCATGGTAGCAACCTAGGACATGCTCCCACAGTCTTGCATCAGGCTACTCATATACTGGTTTCAAATGATGAAATAAGTTACTCCCTTTAGGAAACCCTCATCAAAGACCCATTTCTATTCAAATACAAACAAATACACATCCAAGACATATGGAAATCGGGCCAATCCAGTATTAGCTAGTTTTTGCTGTAAGCTTAATAAGATAAATTATGTCCTCCAAAGGACCTTTTTAAAAAAGGAGAATCCAATATTTACAATCCTATGCCTATGCATACTTAAGAGTGCATATGAGGGGCTGGAGAGATGAATCAGAGGTTAAAAGCACCGGCTGTTCTTCCAGAGGTCCTGAGTTCAATTCCCAGCAACCACATGATGGTTTACAACCATCTGTAATGAAATCTGGTGCCCTCTTCTGGTCTGCAGGGATGCAGGCAGAACACTGCATGCATAATAAATAAATAAATAAATAAACAAACAAACAAATATTTTAAAAAGAGTGCATATGATTAAAACCAGATGCATTATGGAAAATGACATATTAAGTCTCATCAAGGGTAGTTCTCTGCTAACAATGAATATGTGATTTTATGGAAGAAAATAAGTGGAAAAAGACACAAAGAAAGCAGTTAACATATTCTTTGTTTTATTTTTAGACAAGATTTCTCTGTGTAACAGCCTTGGCTGTCTTGGAACTCACTCTGTAGACTAGGCTGGCCTAGAGCTCACAGAGATCCACTTGCCTCTGCCTTCTGAGTGCTGGGACTAAGGTTTGGGCCACCACACCTGGCAAGTGCACATATTTGTTGGTGGCCATGTTAAAGGAGCAGCAGATAGCAACTGACTTTAGTAGTTTGGCCTACCAGAATGCAAGACGCTGATTAGTGAATCTTGGATAGTCAAGGCCCCCAGGGCTTCGGCTCCAGAATGTTTCTTGCTATTGCTGTATCTTTGCATGTTTTCCACTGCCATTTTTCTTTGGTATCTGGCATGGTGTGACTGGGTGTGTGGGGGATCCCCACTACCTTTAATGTAGTGTGATTATCTCATGGGAATATCCCATTCTACTGGGCATTTTTACCTGTGGATTATTATGAAGATGATTTCCTCTTAAGTTGTAGTGTTTAACTGAAGCAACGATTTTTATACAAAAATTGAGTTAAACAGAATTTTGTTGATTGAGGGCTTTTAATAATTATAGTAAGGGACTGTGATAGAGGTTAGTTTAGTGGAAAAATTAATATAGGTGAAACAGGATATGGTGTTGCGTACACCCCTGAAAAAGCAGGGGCTGCAGAGGGTAGAAAGTAAGAACAAGGAAGAGTCTCTCAGCTAGGACTTAGGAGTTTCCCTTGAGAAGCCATGTAGACTGTGACTTAGGTTAATAGCTAAGAAAAACAATTGGGTACCAGAAGCTAAGGTAGCTCAAGTTCTTTTAATGTTAATGTTGGTAGATGTATCCATGGGTTTCGGTCTGCATCATAGCTAAAACAAAGCTTTAAATAATGACTTAAGGTTAAGATGTTTTTGTTAATGGCTTTGAGGTAGCAAATCTTGGGGAACAATTTAAAAACTGTAAAGGCACACTTTTAATAATTGAACAAGGGACTCACTGAGGTCAGGGAACAGGAATAGTGGCAGCCTGGCTATTGCTGGCTGATGTGCCTTTCTTGCTAAGATGGATTGGTGTTCAAAAGTGATGATTAATTCCTTGTCCCCATTTCTGCCCTCAGCTTCCTGATATAAAAAAGTGTTGATGAATGGGTATGCATACTAAGGATTGAAAGCAGAGCTGACTGTTTTTCATACATAAAAGTTTGGATTTGTGATTCTTTTAAGATTTTTTTTAATAAGATTACCTTTTTAGATAAATAATAAAATGATTGGTTTTTTTGTAACTGCAAAATGCAATCTGCCAGCAAAAAAACTGGCTGAGAAAAACACCATGCTTGCTTATACTCTGTTAATCTATAACAAGTTGCTTAGGTATAAATGTATATGTGTTCTTGGGATAACTTGTTTTTCACCTGTAATACATAAAATGTTTAATCATATAAGGGATATGGGAAATATGTTGTTTTTTTACTTGTATTCACTATAATCATTCTTTTAAGAAATAATGAAACCACATTGTAATTTTTATACTGCTTGAAAGATTTTGCTGGGGTATATAAGCTGTAAGGGAAAAATAAAGTTAGTTAGAAACAAGACATCAATAGAAACAGAAGTGTAGTTGTGCGGTCACTACACGAGTGTGTGGTTTCACCAGGATCCGTGGAATGAAGACACAGAGGCATCTTAAGAATGAATCTAGGCTTTCATGGCTGCAGGGGGGGTCCAGCCTCGAAGGACTGAAGCACTAACCCTTTGCCTAGGGCATATTTATTTACTCCATTTTACAGTTTAGATAGTTAATTTCCGTACCTTCAAAGCAACCCAAAAGGAGCTCCCAGAGACCAAATGCTAGGTGCAAATTAATTGATTTTTCAGGTACTTGGTTTTCAGGGTTTCCTGGACCAAGTTTTGCATAGGCCTTTGATCCTTGGAGGACTCTCTGATCCTTGATTCTCAAACAAGATTCGCACAGGGTGATAAGAGAAACAAAAGGTAAGAGAAACAAAAGGTGTGGTTAAACAAAAGAAGGATTAGGTCTAGGTGCTGCTCTCTAGAGCCAAGCCAGGAGCTCAGCAGGAATGCCACTACACAGAAGGGATATAGCTGGATAGAAGTAAGAAAAGAAATAAAGAAGAGAGATGATAGAGAGACCCAAAGTTGTGTGTGTGTGTGTGTGTGTGTGTGTGTGTGTGTGTGTGTGTTCCTTTTTCACTAGCCTCAGAAAGTTAAGTTTTGCCCCCCCCACTCAATGGCCCCAGAGAATTAAGTTTTACTCCCTCAGAAAAGTCAGGTTGAATGATTAGTTCACTGACTCTATGAATGCCCCTCAATCCTGCTGAAGGCTCGTCCTTACAAATGGAATACATATTCTTAGGACCTTAATGTCACACACCAAAACAAACTCTTTATCATGGATGCATCAAAGTATGAAATTCTCACAATACTTCAGGTTATGCTAGTTAAATTCCAGCACGAATGTGGGAGGGACTCACAAGGGAGAAGGAAAGTCAGTATTTCTTTGTGGCTACTAGTATGCTAATCATGCTCCAGTGGATGAGGCCACATCATCCATTTCATGTGCCATTTCCTAGTGGCCGAGGATGTTGAACACTTTTTAAGTATTTACTAGTCATTTGTATTTCTTCTCATGAGAATGTTCTCTTCAGTTCCACAGTCCACTTTTTTTTTTATTTGCCTTGGTGGTCTTCCTGCATGTATGTCTGTGTAAGGGTGTTGGACCCCCTGGAACTGGAGTTATAGACAGTTTTGAGCTGCCATGTGGGTGGTGAGAATTGAACTGGGGTGCTTTGGAAGTCTGTGCTCTTAACTGCTGAGGCATCTCTCCAACCCCCACAGTCCACTGTTTAATTGGGGTGTTTGATGTCTTGATTTTTAGGTTTTTTTTTTAAATCATTTTATATGTCCTAGACACTAATCCCTTTCAGATGCGTAGCTGAATTTCTCCCATTCTGTGGGTTGCCTCTTCACTCAACTGACTCTTCCTTTTGTTGTACAAAAGATTTTCAGTTTCATAAAATCCTGTTTGCTTTACCTGGAGTCTACTTAGAAAGTCCTTACCTGTGCTTATAAACTGAAGCGCACTTACAACATAATTTTCATCTAGAAATTTCTGGATATCAAGTTGTATATTAAGATCCTTAATCTATTTGGAGTTGTGTTTTGTGCAAAGTGAAAGATAAGGATCTAGTTTCATTTGTCTGCACTTTGCAACTACATTAAGGTTCTATCTCACTCCATTCAAAATGGCTATCTATCATGAGGAATACAAATGACAACAAATGCTGGCCTGGATATAGGTAAAAGGAAGCCCTTGTACTATTGGTGAAAATGTAAACTAGTGCACACCCTCTGGTAATCAGCTTGGAGGTTTCAAAAAAAAGAAAAAGAAAAAGAAAGAAAGAAATCGGGCTGGAAAGATGTTCAGCAGTTAAGAGCACAGGCAGCTCTTGCAGAACTCCCAGGTTATATTCTCAGTGCTCACATGGTATCTCATTAACTGTCTGTAACTTCACTTCCAGGGGACCCAACACCTTCCGGCCTTCATGAACACTTACATACATGCAATATACAGACACACATGTAGGAAAAATACCCATAGAAATAAAAATAAATAAATTTTTTTAAAAAATTGAAATAGATTTGCCATATGGCCCAGCTACACCACTCCTGGGCACACACCCAAAACACGTTGTATCTTATTATAGAGATACTTGCACATCCATGTTCACGGCTGATCAATTCACAATAGATAGGAAAGAGAATCAACCTAGATATTCTTCAACTTATGAATCGATAATGAAATATGGTGTATCTACACAATGGAGAATGAAATAATGAAAACTTCACATAAATGGACAAAACTGAGAAAATTACACTGAGTGAGTTCAATGAGGCTCAAAAAGAGAACCACTAAAAGGTCTTTCTCCTATGCAGTTCCAAGGTTCAAATCTTTCTTGTGTATTTCTAACACTGAGTATATGTGGAGAAGAAGAAAGCAAAAACAGGCTACTAATGGGGAGGATGTACGGGGGTGCAGAATACGATGAAAATGAAAGTAGAGAGGGAAATGCTGGGGACCAAAGGACTCAAACAGGTTTGGCAGTGACAGAGATGGTAAAAAGAGGGGCCAGAATAAAGGTTAAACAAAACGAAGAACACACAAAAGTTATCTGGGCACCAGTGGTCTTGCGATCCAAGTTACATACACATATACTGTAATATACAGAGTGAAAGGGGACAGTAGAACAGATGTCCTATGAATGAACAGTGAGAAAATACTGGAAGCTAAAGGTTTAAGAAGGGATGTGGATGGAGTGTAGGGGAAAGGAGGGGTTAGGAACGGTGTCAGCCAAAACTAAACACATATGGAGTGGTGTTATGAAACAGCACTAGCTTGTAAGCTAATTTAAAATACATTTTTCTTGAAGAAAGTGGGGAACAGAGCCTTACTATGTAACTCCTGTTACCCTTAAACTTTGTATATAGACCAGGCTGGCCACAAACCCACAAAGACCTAAACAAGCAGAAGTACCACACATCAGTGAACAATGCCACTCCCCAAAAGCCATAAGGGGATAAATGAAAATATCAGTGTCAGGCACAAGTCACCACCATATAAGTTATTGATCAGAGAGGCTTCAGTGGCACCCAAACAATATAAGTTACTGCCATTGTTCTGGGTTACCAACCATAGCTAGATGATAAAACCTTACTGTTGAAGACACCACACATTTTGCTTGCATGAGCTGACCAGGAAACTACCAGGAAGCTGTCTGTCTTCCATAGTGCTGAATGATACTCTGAAAGCTGCTGGGGGAGAAGAGGCATAAAATATTTCATCCTGAGCTGAACCTAGGATGCTACAATATTGTCAGACAAGATGTGCCTACTTGAAAGAATGTTTATGGAGCTAAGGAACTGCTGCCAATGAGATTTCAGGCCTGCTGAAGAAGAGGGAAGTCATGTCTGACAATTTAGCAAGCTGAAAAACTACGGTTAGGGATGTCATGGGTCCTAAGGGAGAACCTACTGATGTATTTTTCTAACTGGTCATGTTGACACACTGCCTTCTAAATATTGGTGTTTTCTGTTCATAGACTTCTGCTGCTCCCAACCTCGGTCAAAGGAGCTTCTTACTGTAGCCATGGTAGTTAATACAGAGAAGCATTACTATTTAGGTTATGAAAATAACTGTGTATACTCAACCACAGATGGGACATTATATCAGCCCCCTACTCCCAAGGCCCAGGAAACACTGCAGAAAATCTGAAGTGAAAATGTAAGAGCTGGTGGATGGGGAGCAGTACTATCAAATGCTGTGCTCTGTACTTGACATGGCTATTGCATACATGAATTAACAATAGCCGTGGTTACCCACGCAAGGTCTGCATGAGCTCATGCTAGTGAAAAATTCCAGCAATAGACTTGGGAGTGGTTTCCAAAGCCCCATCCCTAACTGAGAAGCTAGTTTTAGTTGGTAGCTTCTTGGGGAGGAAGAGTCATTTTTCTTTAGAGTGTGGCCTTGGAATGTTTTCCATATTCCTGTATATAACCCATGTACATGTAAACAAGAGCTGCAGTAATTAAATTCAATGGGTTATAAGTAAATTATTTTAGAAACTGACCCTATCTTCATACCTTTCTGAATCTACTTTAACCTTAAGCCTAAAGTATCCTAAAAATATTCTTTTGCTTAATAGTTAAATAACAGAAAGATTTTACATATATAACTCATATGATGTTTTGAAAGATGCATTATGTTGATTATGATAGCTGAGGAAATTAAGCTACATATTGCTGCATAACTATCCTTCCCTATGGTAAAAAGTCTTTCATTAATTTCCACTGCACAAACAATGCCCATCATATTAGATAGAAATCAAGTCATTTCTCCTGTGGCACAGATATTTGCGGTCAAGTTGTTTTGGTTTGTTTTTGAGACAGGACTCATACTCTAAGGCAGGACTTGAAATTCTTTATAGCTTATGATGGCACTGAACTAAGAGCAATCCTCCCGCAGTCTTGCGATTGCTGGGATTTCAGGATTTCACTATGACCAGCAATGGCTAATATTTTTATCTCTTCAACAATGGCACCACAACTACTAAACTCCATCTCTTATATGTGATTATTTTTACCCATAGAAGAAAGACAGTGAGGTTTTCTATTCTGATATTCTCTGTCACTCCCTTTTAATTGGTGTGCACATGCATGCACACACACACACACACACACACACACACACACACACACACACAATATTAACATTTTAATGGCCAATTTTAAGAAAAATGTGTATGTCTTTCATGTGTAGTTGCTTTCATTACAATAAACAAACACCAGGTTTAGCAAAACTTTTCAAAAATCCAAATTCTGGCCTCAGAAATGTTCAATGGAAAAAAATTCAAATTTAAATGTTTCTCCTTCCTCCAAGATGGGGAATTTTGGCCCATTCTTATAGAGGGCGCAATCAAATACTTTTCTTAATCATCATTTTTAAAAGGGCAGAACACATACACATCCCACATGATTTGATTGATGAGTTGATGATTGGGGTGTGGGGATGCAGCCTAAAGCCAAAGCCCTGTCCTTTTTAACTGTAGTACTAAAAAGAATATAATTCAGAAGGGTGATGACAGGAAAAATCTAAAGCAGCCCAGACATATCTGTAAGGACAGACACCACAGTCTGGACTCAGCGTCACCAACCTGCCTCCCAGGTCTCAGGAGACGACTCTCTCTAGGAAGACAGGGACCTGGGACGAAGTAGTTTCCCTGGGACAGAACAGGGCGGGATCCGTTGCCCGGCCACGGCTCTGCACACAATTCCAGTGCTTTGGGGATCAGCGAGCCAGGGCACTCGGCTGGACAGCACCCGGGGAACGGCCAAACAGCAGCGCCGCAGCCTCCGCACTGTCACCAATCCGCCACTTACGACTCCAGGAGCCCAGGGCACACTCACCATTTCCTCTTTCAGATGCATCCAGGTCTTCTTCCGAAACGACCTAAAACCAGGAGAGACAGGTAGTCCAGACGGAACACCATAGGCCTTCTCACAACACAGGACTCAAACATGGCAGCAAGGGCGGGGCCTTCCGAATATACGTGCTCCTCATTGGACGGTTCGTGGAGGGCAGTAACAGCGTCCCGGATTGACGAAAGGTATGGATAGCCTTGAGTTTAACTGCCTGAATTAATAACGTTCCCCTTCCCAAAGGAAGTTAGAATTGCAGGTTCCACTGTACTCCAGGGTTTTTTGTTTGTTTGTTTGTTTGTTGTTTTTTTAAAGCTGGGTTAAGCCTGTCCCGACCAGGTTTACAGCTTCTCATTTAAGGGAACATACTCCAAACTTTTTGGTGCACACACTCGCTTTTTGTGTGAGGTCGGGGGTGAGGGTGGCGGCGGCCTATTTCTTTGATCACAAACAGTGCCCAAGTTTGCCCTGAACAATGCTGATTCAAGTCCTTAGTGGAAAAATCAGAGTCATCGTAGAAGATCCCCAGGTCTGTCCAGAGACAGGGACAAGAAGGGCCTGCTATGCGAACACAAGAATTTGGGATGAAGTAAATGTGTTGTAAAGCTCTCTCACACCTTACGTTTCAACTTATCCAATTTGTTTTAATTGTTGTTTAATTTGTTTTTGAGACAGAATCTCTCTGTTATGTAGCTCTAGCTGTCCAAGAATTCACTATGTAGAACAGGCTTGTCACGAATTCACAGTGATTCATCTGCCTTTGTCTCCAGAGTGCTGGGATTTAAGGGTGTGGGCCACTATGCACTACCTACCATTCTACAGAGAGATTTTCTACCAAGAAAATTAAAACAACAGCCAATAAATATAAGTACTGAATTATAGAAAAATGAAGTTACAAAACAGCAATGTTCAGCATAGAATTTAAGACATCTAAAGAACAACCCTTGAATTCAGACAAAAAGTTTCTTGGACGGAGGTCTGGTTGTATGCCTACATCCACAAGTGTAAGCATAATCACAAGCCTCAGGATTATTCTTATATGGTGGCCCTTCCCTAGTGATGAGACAGAGACACCTAAGAACTCTGGGATATCACCATGCCTTCTATTGCTTTTTTTTGCCAAGAAAACTCTTTCAACACCTTAGTAGTCACAAGAGGGACCATATCATCTACACTGGCATTAAGGTGTTGTTATAGGTGAGGTGATCTGAGTCTGGAGGGCAGGTGCTTGTGCCTCTTTGCACTGACTTGTACAGAGACAGAGAGGAACATATGCAGGAGCCTGAATATGTGCCATATCTGAACTGTGACCTGGCTCTCAGACAGCAAAGTGGGCGTGGTGGGAAGGGGCAGAAAGGGGGGGGGCTTTTATGGGTCATTAGCATACTATGCATTTTTTTCAAGGTCTCATAATGGGGATTCTCCAAGAGGGCTACCTTGGGTGAATGCAGCTCAGGTATGTTAAGGACTCCTAGACCCTCAGCTACCACTGCCTTTTATATGTGCAGCCCTCCAACCTCTTATAGTTTCTACATTTTCTGCCTCAATTCCCTTGTGAGTGCTGTGGTCTCCAAAAGCTTTTGGAGCTGCAGAAGGATTTTGATCAATCATGTTGAATAACTATTTCCCTACTGGTGATGAGCATAGTCACTGCCTAAAAGGGAGCACAAGATTCACTAGGTTATCTGTTTCAAGAGAAGGTTTTGGATTTTCAGTCTGAGCAGTAGGGTTTCAGCTTGTTTTCAGTATCAGCAAGTGGGAAGGGCAGATGTTCTCGGTATTATAAAAAGAAAACAAAAAGCAGCTGATTATTTTATATTAATATGGTGGTGGGAAACAAAGAACATTTTGAAGGAAGTATCTCTCTGTTGATGGGATAGAAGAAAAGGAAATAGTGACCGTTGAGTACCTGCAATGTTAAAAGATAGGCAAGGAAGAAAACTAGAGCATGAAATAAGGATGCAACTACTGATAGATTTAGATAAACTTATCTAACAGGTTTTATACAGAGGATATTTTTGCATTATACTTGGAGTGGCTGTGATTGTCCTATACACTATGCCAGTACATCTTATACAGGACCTAATGGGAAGGCCTATATAAGGTCCAGATTATCATTTGTCTCTTTCAAAGCCTAGGTTAGCTTTGTTTTGTCTTATGCTAATTATTTTCATCTTTGGTTATAATTTCCTGCTGGGGTATAAAATCATTGGGGGTGGCCAAAAGTAACCATCATTATTATAGTTATTATTATTATTATAAAAACTATTGTTATTTATAGCTATTATTATAGCTGCTGCTGTTAAGGCCCATTTACACTACAATCCATGAAATATTGGGTATTTAGGAGGAGTCCTAAGCTCCTTTAGCTTTTTACCAGTGGCAGTCAGCAGGCAAGCATAGCTCTGAGCAGTAGCTAAGACCTTACATTATAATATAAAAGTTGGAGGCAGAAAGAGCTAACATGGAACATGGTGAGCACTAAAACCTCAAAGCTACCCCAGTGACTAACCCTTTTCACCTAGGCCACATCTTCTAATGCTTCCCACTAGTTCCACCATCTGGTAACCAAGCATTAAAATATAAGAGCCTATGGGGTCCATTCTCACTCAAACCACAACAAAAGTCACAGTTGTGGGGGGGAGGGGGGCATTGACTGCTTCTCTCACTTGGCAACTTGCACTGTGTCTATTACTATGGCAGTTAGACTAAATGAAGGTGGTTTCAGTGTTAGATCCAGCTCAACCCTTCCAAGTCCTGCAACCAAAGTGTGCAATGGTTCAGCAAATACAACTTACCTTCAACTTCTCAGAGATGACCAAAGGCAAGAGTAATACGCTAAATTACTTGGGGAATTACACAGACTATCCTAAATATCTTAAATGGAGGTTTTTCATGCCTGGTAGTGGTGTTTTTATTAGTACAGGGTTCTTGGGGGAGGCACTGTAAAGACAAGTGACGTAACTTCATTTAATGAATGTGTGTGTGCATAATCTCATAGTCACACGTTTATGCATTATATATAACTTCAGGCATGAACAAAATAACAAGTCCTTGAGGAATATCAAACAGCAGTGGTATTTGCTCCTCTTCTCTTTACTGTATTGACCTTTCTCATCTCATGTCCAATTAGAAATCTCCTCCTCCACAGTTTTCATATTTTCCCCCTCGCAGCCCTCACATCCAGCTACTCCCCTCTCCACTACTTACCAAGAGAATATGATCTAGGCACAAAGAAATCTTAAATCAGAAAATGGTTTGGTAGATGGAATCAACTAGAAAACAAGTTAACTCATCTCAGAAAGATAACTCTTTTTTCTTTCATTTGTGGTTTCTAGCTCCAAATCTTCAGATGTGAAAAGATAACCTGGAGTAACTACAGAAACCATACCTTGTCTTCTTAATAAAAACATAATGCAAAGTAAATCTCCTGTATAGGAATGGGTCAATAACAAAAATGCTCAGAATTTGACTGTACTTTTATCAAACTGTTCATTTCTAAAAATTCTGGAATAACTTCTAGAAAGTATTTATTTCTTATATGAGATTCAAGTACATGGAAAAAGTTTCACAATTTTTATCTCATTTAAAATGACACTAACTTTTTCACAGTTGTGCAATGAAAATTTCTTTTGACTGGATTTGGATCTTCTTAAAGTCCAAAGCAGGTGGTATTTCTATAGCTGTGACTAATCACAACTACTAAAGTAACCTTTGAAAGGAAGTGTTACATTTGGCTTGCAGTTACAGAGTGTTAAGAGTCTCTGACGGCGGAGCAAAACATGGTGGTAGCAATATCTCAGAGCTCCCATGAAAATCCATACTAAAGAGGCAGAGAGAACACACTGGGAGGGTCACTGTCTTTTGTGTCAGCTTAAAACTTGCCTAGAATGACAGATATTCTCCAATAGGCCATACCTCCTATTTATTCTCAAACAATTCCATCAACTGGAAACCAAATAGTCAAACTTAGGAGACTATTGATCCATTATCACTCAGACCACTAGTGTAGTCGTATTCAAATGTAGTGTCAATGCCGTAGGGGGCTAAAGACAAGTATTATTGCTCACACTGCAAGTGGTTCTTATCCTACATTGCGAGTTAAGAACTACACTTTTACTGTTTCATAATGTTTCTTTCTACACTAAAAATATATTTGTTAGTTTCTGTTTCCATTGTTTTGAACATTTTATTTAATTATTCATTTGTACATCTCTGTGTATTTGTTCATTGGGAAGTGTGCATGTGATTGTCAGAACATAACTTTCAGGAATTGTTTCTCTATTTCCACAGTGTAAGAGCTAGGGAGGTAATTGAGATGGTCAGGTTTTGAACAAGAACCATTACTAATTGATGGACCTCATGATCTAACCACATCCTCCTTTCAACCCTGCAATGGAGGCAAATTGACCAAAGGCAGTGTTACATACTTCCCCTGGTACAAGTTCTACCCACTGTACTTCTTTTTCACTGTGAGATCCTATGGATTTGTGTAGGGATGTAAACACAGAAATGCAGGCACACTCTGGCTGCATGGAAAATGCTTCTAAACACTATGAATTATTTCCCACATTTATTCCAAACAAAGTTTTCCACCACTGTGAAAGTTTTTTTATGAGTATAGTAGGAACTATGACTGTGAAAGGCTTTTCCACATGGTTACAGATGTATGGCATCTCGCCATCTCTTCATGAATATTACAGCAACTGGAACCGGGGTGGGCTTTTCCACAGTGCTTACATGCATGAGGCTTATTTCCAGTGTGAGTTGTTTCCTGAATGCCACATGAACTTGGGGTAGTGAAGGCTCTTTCACAAGGCTGAGATTGGTAAGGTTCCTTTCCAATGTGAGATCTCTTATGCTTAGTAAAGTGAGAGCAAAGGAACAGTTTCCCACATGTTTCTCTCCAGTGTGAATCCTTTTATGGCTCTTGTAGCAAGTTGAACTTATGAAGGCTTTCCCAGAATTCTTACATCCATTAGCCTACTGTCTCATGTGATGCTTTTTATGATTGTCACGCCAGCTGGAAGTGGTGAAAGTTTTCCCACAATGCTTACATGCATAAGGTTTCTCACCAGTGTGACTCCTTTCATGAATGTTACAATAACTGGATCGGGTGAAGGCTTTTCCACAATGTTTACATGTGTAAGGCTTCTCTCCAGTGTGAATTCTTTCAGGGGTGTGACAGGAACTCAAAATGGCAAAGGTTTTGCCACAAAGCTTACATGCATAAGGTTTCTCACCAGTGTGACTCCTTTCATGAATGTTACAGTATGTAGAACTGGAGAAGGCTTTTCCACAATGCTTACATACAGAAAGCTTCCTTTCAGAGTGAATTCTTTCATGTCTGTTATGACAAAAAGCACTATTGAAGGCTTTTCCACAATGCTGACATGCATACAACTTCTTTCCAGAGTGAATTCTTTCATGAATGTTATCATAATAAGAATTGGAGAAGGTTTTCCCACAATGCTTACGTGCAAAAGGCTTCTCTCCAGTGTGAATGCTTTCATGCCTGTTACGATAAGTGGAACAGGTAAAGGCTTTTCCACAATGCTTACACGAGTAAGGCTTCTCTCCAGTGTGAATCCTTTCATGAATGTTACGATAATAAGAATTGCTGAAGGCTTTCCCACAATGCTTAACATGCATAAACCCTCTCTCCAGTGTGAGTTCTTTCATGAATTTTACAGCGCTTGGGACTGTTGAAAGCCTTTCCACAATGCTTACAGGCATAATAAAGCTTCTTCTTTACATTGTAAATTTTTTCATGAATGTTACGCAGACTGGGAATGGTGAAAGTTTTCCCACAGTGCTTACATGCATAGTGTTGCTTTATTTTGTGTATTCTTACATGAGTGTTATGCCAGCTGCAACTGGTGAAGGTTTTTCCACAATGCTTACATGCATAAGGCTTCTCTCCAGTGTGAGTTCTTTCATGGGAGATAAGATAAAGAGAGAAGAAACACTTTCCCACATGTTTTACAAATGAAGAGTTCCTCTTCAGTGTGAATTCTTTCATGAGAGTTTCGAGAACTGGAGCTGAAGAAAGTTTTCCCACAGTGCTTACATGCATAAGGCTTCTCTCCAGTGTGACAGCTTTTTTTTTGGTTTTGGTTTTTCAAGACAGGGTTTCTCTGCGTAGCTTTGCGCCTTTCCTGGAGCTCACTTGGTAGCCCAGGCTGGCCTCGAACTCACAGAGATCCGCCTGGCTCTGCCTCCCGAGTGCTGGGATTAAAGGCATGCGCCACCAACGCCCGTCAACACCTTTTATGAATATTATGCCAACTGGAGCTGGTGAAAGTTTTCCCACAATGCTTACAAGCATAAGGTTTCTCTCCAGTGTGAATTCTTTCATGAGTGTCACGAGACCTCAGAGTGGCAAAGGTTTTGCCACAAAGGTTGTCACAATGTTTACACTGCATAATAAAAACATGCTCTGGGATTTGGGGTGCAGTCACTCACTTCTTCACATACCCAGTATTTCCACCTGTTTTTCGCATAAAGTCAGAGACTTAAATTTGCTCAATACATTCTAATTTCTTGCTCCAAAGGAAAAACCAGGACTTCAGGGTAAGAACAGGGCTCCAGTAGATTCAAGCACGGAAACCACATATAAGGCAGTATAGGAAACCTTAGAGATTAGGGATGAGTCAACCGCCCATGACTGCCTCACAGTCTGTGTTTCAGTATATCCATTTTCTGTCAATATAATTAAAGCACACCAACAAGTGAATAGAATTACTTAATGGATAGATAAAATAGACGTTCATGCCATGAGCACGCCACTAAAGATTCAGAGTTAGGAAAAGGAACCCTTGATTTTACAAAAAAGGTTTTCTTGTCCAAGGTCATAAGAAAGCCTCCATTCACTAGAGTAAATACTCCTGAAATCCCAAAATAGAATAGGTTTATGTCAGCGTGCAAGGATTAAATGTTAATGTATTTTCTTTATTTATGTTTGTTGTTTTGCTTATTTGTTTGTATATGTATTTGTTTGTTTTGTTTTTTTAGACAGGTTTTGTTGGGTAGTATGTTCTGGAACTAGTTCTCTGTACCAAGTGAGCCTCCCTTTTAGTGATCTTCTTGCTGCTGCCTCTGCATTGCAGGGATTAAAAATGCCTGCCACTAGCAGGGCGTTGGGGCTGCACACCTTTAATACCAGTAGCCGGAGGCAAAGGCAGGAGTATCTTCGTGAGTTCGAGGGTAGACCTTCGATAGTCATAGTGTGCTTCCATTATCAATTTTTTTTTTTTTTTTAAGTTTTACTTAGCAGAAAGTGTTCTTGTAAGGACATGGCTTGGATGACTTCCTGTTCTGTGCAGTGCAAGCATCTTTGGGAGGACAACTGGACACCTCAGAAGCACGAAATGGTGAGTGAGCATTGGGCTCCTGGAATCCTGGGTGGCCGGTTTGGGACACTAGCTGCTTTGGAGCTATGTGGTGCCAGCTCCTGTGGTTTCCCCTGGTGCTGGTCTACAAAGCTAATTCCAGGACAGCCAGGGGGCTACACAGAGAAACCCTCTCTGAAGGTGGGGTGGGGGTGTGGAGCCTGCCACCGGGTCTGGCATATTTGTTTGGTTTGATACGTAGAGCGTCTCACCATGTACTCCTTAATGCCTCTGAATTCACAGAAGTCTGCCTTCCTCAAGAGTGCTGGCAGTAAGGCTTTTGCCTGATCTTTCCTAAAAGGTTTAGATACATTAGGCTGAGGGAGAGGCGTGAGTAGAGTTCGCCAATCAGGGACGATATTACTAAAAGGAAAGAACTGTCCAATCAGGAGCATGGATAGTCATAGTGTGCTTCCATTGTCTTTTCTTTTCTTTTTTTAAGTTTTACTTAGCAGAAAGTGTTGTTGTAAGGACATGGCTTGGCGACTCCGTGTTCTGCCGAGTGCAGGCATCTTTGGGAGCACAACTAAATACATCAGAAGCACGAAATGGTGAGTGAGCATTGGGCTCCTGGAATCCTGGGTGGCGGGTTTGGGACATTAGCTGCTGCAGTATCCCTGGTGCTGTGCAGCCCAATGGAAGGTGGAGACCAGCCCAGCAATGCCTGTGCCCACCTGTGCTTGACGTGTGCGCCTCACAGGCAGCCTTGAGCCCCGAGTCCCCCACTGTTCTGTCCTAGTGAAGTTGCTTCCACACAATTCCACACAAGCACTCTTGGGTGAGTCCTTTCCGCGAACCTGCGCCTGCAACAGTCCTTACAGCGCTGGCGGGTTGGAGATGCTCAGCCCAGACTGTACTATCTAGGAACGTGGGTGGTCTGTGCAGTTCTCTTTTCCTCTCCTACGTCTGTTTGCGTTGATTTTGCTTTTTCTGTTACCGTCTTGGATTTCTTTCCGGTCCCATCTGGTCTCCCTCAGATTGCTTTCCATGCCTCCTGATAGAGAAATTTCTCACAAAGCTGCTTGTCTACCCTTATTCTGTGTGGTGTCTGCATATTTCTTAAAAAAAAAAAAAAAAGATAATGTGTGAGAATTTTAAATTGCTCTCCTGACTGCAGCTGGCCAGAATTACTAGTCTGAAGAAAGATATTTCTATTTGCTTCATTTTTTGTTTGAGTCCAGTATTGGAATTTTGAAAAGTTTCCCCAACTTTGCAGAAAAGGCCAAACAAACAAACAAACAAACAAACAAAAACAAAAAACAGAAAAACCCAACAACAAAACAACAACAAAAAAAGCTGGCAAAGAGCTTCATGGCATTGGCGTTATATTTCTGTTGCTGCTTCTTGTTTGGCTGTAGGCTGCTTTAAATAGAAGGGGTTGGGAGTATCGATTCTGTAGCAAGTAATTTACAGTGTTTCAGTCTCTGGGAAAATATTAATATTCCACCTCTTTCTTTTGGCCTCTAGATAGTTGGTTTATGTAGGTAGTGTAATTTCTGACCATTTGTGAAGCTTCAGAATGTTCACCTGAGAGAAAAACGAGTGTGCTTTCTACCTGGTGGAGAAAATGTTCTTTATTTGAACGTTGACTTGAGTGTGGACTATATTTATAATATATTTATTATGCTTCTGTGTATAGTTATTTTGATTTTCATTTAATTTTTAATTTGTATTAAAAATGTTATTTATTTGTTTTGTTTGCTTGTTTTTGGAACAGAGTTTCACTCTGTAGCCCCCTGTGTTGACCAGGCTAACCTTGAACTCAGAGATCACCATCCTCTGCCTCATGCATTCTGGATTAAAGTCTTGCAACACTATGCCTGACTTTGTGGGCTTTGGTTACCTGACTCAGTGTAATTACATTTACACTTACACCATTTGCTGGAAATTTCCTTTCAGATTTCTTCATTGCTGAGTGGAAATCATTGTGTCTATGTGCTGCATCTCCATCATGTGGACATCAGCTGATGGAGATCCAGGCTGATTCTTTTTCTAGCTATTGGACTAGAGCAGCAATGACCATGTGTGTACATGTATCTATTGTAGTGTATAAAATGTTTTCATTATATTCAGAGAAATTTATACCTTGATGAAATAATATTTTTTACTTTTGAGGGAAACACACATTGATTTGCTTAATAATCCCAGCAGTTTAAACTCACCAACAGTGAGTAAGTATTCATTTTTCTACACATCCTCAATAGAGTTTAGGCTCTTCAGGCTTGCAGGGCAAGATTTTCAACTGCTTACCTGTGCCCTAGCTCTATGGGCATTGTTTTGTTAATAAAAAGCCCAACAAAACTTTTAAATTTATTTTTGTTAGGGAATTTCTTACCTTTGAGTGATGTATATTAATCATATATCGCCCTTCCACCCCAGCACACCCAGTTCTTAGCTTCCTGTCTTTTGGTTTTGTTGTTTTGTTTTTCTTTCTTTTTTTCTGCCCCCCCTTCTTTCTTCCTCTTTTTCCTTTTTCTTTCTTTCTTATAACCCACTGAGTTCAGTTAGTGCTGTCCAAATGTGTGGCCATCCACAGGGCATGGGCAACATACTAGTGGCCATATTCTTGAGGAAAAATAACTTTCCATTCCCCTCAAAGCCATCAGTTGCCAATACCTTCTTAACAAGGGGTGGCCTTCCTGAAGACCAATCCCATTCTGCCCAAATTTTTAGACTGACATCATCTAAAGTGTTTTGGGAATTTTAGAATTTGATCATGAATTGTAGAATATTTTTGGTGAAATTGAGTTAATCTCAGTAAGAGCACTCTTTATACCTTGTGTCTTTGTCCATTGATTTTCTATGAAACTACAATGTTCAAGTTTAATATAGACAATTATTATTGTGTAACAGATGTAGTATTAAGTCAATAAGAAATCAGGTGCTTCCAACTGAATAAAATTGTCTATGCTCTTAAGTATTAAACTAACAATAATTAATATTTCTAAGATAAATTTTAACCTGTACCATTAAAGAGTAAGACTGATGGCCCTTCTGTCCATGCTCTTCTCTTTAATGACAGATTTTCCCAAGTTCTGTTCTTGTCCAATTAAACTAAAAGAGAAAAGTATCTGTTCAGCCTGCTCGAAGACTTCCCAGTCGTCAGGTTAGGCTTCGTGTCTTTTACATCCAAGGATTTCTACTTAGATACAATCATATTTTCAAAAGGGTAGCCTTTAGATTCAGGATTTCTAATGCTAGTAAAATATGATCTAAGATCTAATCAACAGCCTAATTTAAAATAGAAAACTGATATAGTTTCTATATCAGTTTTCTTCATTTTACTTATGCAACTATGTATTGTTTACATGTGCTTCTGTTTTCTTATTGGTTCCACCGTACTTTTTGGCTTATCGTTAAGTGGTATTAATATAAATATCCAGATTGGCCTAAATTCGTTTTAGTTCATAGTGTAATTAAAGCTTCTTTTTATAAGTTAGATAAAATATTACTCAGTATGTTTTTGGGTTAATCATCATCTCAACTCTAAGTCTATAAGTCTAAAATGTCCCTGTTGCTCTCAGAACACAGCATCTTCTATACAAGGGTACAATTTCATTATCATGAACAATGTCCTCATCTTGGAGATGACAATTTAGGTTCTTCCATTCCTAAAATGTAAAGATTGAGAAAATAACTTAGACCTGCGATTTCAGACTTCCTTAAGTAATTAGTAGACTTAAAATATGTTCCAAATATATGTTTCACCAAAATAATTGCTCATCAATCCACTAAAAATGTCATATTTTTAATTAAAAAATTGAAGTCAAGTTTATTTCAGATAATTCACTGTCAAGGTTAGGCAAGTATTAGAGAACTGCTAAATAATATTTTAATTAAAAAACTTTAGAAAATAGATGGGTTGAAACATGAGGTGTGAAAAAACCTCCAATGTCTTTACATCATTCCAAACTCTGTGTTTGCACAGCAGACCCCTTCTGTTCTGTGTCTGGACAGACTTAGGGATTCCTTCTACCCCAGCTGTCTTGGTTTTGACCTCAGGATCTCCAGTCAGGAATATCCAGGCTTTCTGTCTCTTCCTCAGTCAGGGATGCTGTTACTTCCCTTCATTAAATGTCCACTGAGTACATGGATATTCGTGCCACCAAGTTTGAATTGTGTATACATGCTGAGGCAAGTGTTGTTGGTCCTGGATGACATTCTGTTCTGCTGATTTTAGGTCCATAGGAAGGACACCTTGATCCATCAGAAGCAGGAAATGGTGAGTATGCTCTGTACTTCTGGAATTGTGGTTTGTGCATTTGTGACAGTGTGGTGATATATTGTGTACCCTAACAAGCTTGCCTAAGGATCAGAGGACAGAGCCAGCCACTAGATTAGACATAGAAGTCAGGCAGTGGTGGCACACACCCTTAATCCTATCACTTGGGAGTCAAAGATCCGTCTGGATCTCTGTGAGTTCAAGGCCACACTGGGCTACAAGAGATTGATCCAGTATAAGAGAGAAACAGAGCCAGGCACTGGTGGCACACACCTTCAGTCCCAGCACTTGAGATCTCATGCCTTTGCTGGGGAAGCACACAGGCCTTTATTCCCAGGAAGTAGGGCAGAGAGAGGTATGTAAGGCGTGAGGAAACAGGAACCCTCTCTCTTTAGGCTGAGGATTTTGTAGAGGTAAGAACTAGTGGCTGGTTGTTCTGCTTCTCTGATCTTTCAGCTTTCACCCTGATATCCGGCTCTGGGTTTTTTTTTTTTTTAATTTAATTTAATTTTAATAAATTTTTATTTATTAAAAGACCATCTAAGATCTGAACAACATGACAGTGTTAAGGCCGTGGAGCTACTGCTGTGATGTGTGCAGTGTGCCCCGGTGTCCTGCACTGACTTCGTCCTTCCCAAAGCACTGGGATTGTGCGCAAAGCAGGCAGCTGTGCACAAGGCCTCCCGCCCTGTGCTGTCCCGGGAAACGACTGTGGCTCAGGCCACTCTCTTGCTGTGGTGAAAAGGCACCTGTGCCTCCCCAGAACTTGCAGAGCTGCCAGGTTGGTGGCACTGAGATTAGTTTGTGGTGTGAAGGGACCTGGGTGGATTCCTGTCTGGTGTCCCTTACAAGTATGTCTGTGCTGCTTTAGATTTTTCCTGTCATCATCTTTGTGATTTCATACTTAGTACTAGGAATGAACCCCAAGTCAGTACTGACCGAAGTTAAACAAAGGCCTTGTCAGCCAGGCGGTGGTGGAGCACGCCTTTAATCCCAGCACTCGGAGGCAGAGGTGGGTGGATCTCTGTGAGTTCGAGGCCAGCCTGGTCTACAGAATGAGTTCCAGGACAGGCTTCGAAGCTACACAGAGAAACCCTGTCTCAACCCCAGCCCCTCTTTAAAAAAAAAAAATCCCAAAACAAAGGCTTTTTCATTAGGCTATATCCTCCATTTCCCAACTCCTCATTATTTGTGCGGGTGTATCTGTGTGTGTGTTTGGTTTTTCTTTTTTTAAATCGTGATGAGAGAGGACTGGGTTGCTCTCCCTGGAAGAGTGGGTCAAATTCCCAGTCACAGAGGAAGAGAACTTTCAGGTGTATGTATATTCTTGCCCTGATCATTTCTGGTGTTAAGTTGGGGGGTTTGAAAGCTGTGTCAGGTCAGCACGTCCTTTGTGATCCCTGTGAGGGGACCATGGACTTCAGAATGCGTTCTTGTTCGCTTGGTTTACTCTAGGTTGCTTCCCTAAGTAGAGGATTCATGAGGGGAGTACTTACTCAGTACTTAATAGGTTTGGTTTTTTTTCCAGATGAAATTCTTTACATATTAAAAACACTAGTATTTTCAATAGTGTTGTACTTTGGGGTGCAGAATGAGGAGACAAAAGACTGGAAACAGTCGAGAATATGACCTCAATAGACAACACTGGTTATTAGCACAGACAGGAAAATACAGTGATTTTTCCTGCTGTGCAGTGGGCGCAAGCTGCCTGGGGCCCTTTTCAGAGTGCTGGGAGGGGCTTGGGACTGAGGGAGTTGATGCAGCTTCCTGGGCTGTGTGCTGCTGTGTAGTCTCTTCTTCCTTAAGTTATGTGCCCAGGGGAGACAGGCTGTCTAGCAGACATTCCATTCCTCTCCTGGAATTAAAATTACTGTAATTAAAATAACTGTTAAGGAAAGAAAATTAAGCAAAACTTGGTTTATACAACAAAAGTGTTACCCAAAGTAGTATCCAAACTGTCATTATAATTTTCTATTTAAATATCAGCGTGCATGCATGTGTTTGTGTGTGTGTTTGTGTACACTGGTTAGAGGACAGTGACTGGACATTAGAATATGAGACCAAAGTTTATTTCCTCTACAGGAAAAGGAACTCCGTATTAGAGATGGTGTGTAACAGTCATGAGTCCATTATTGAAGGGATGCAAAATCTTAGGTGTTGCTGATCATAATGGCTCATGGTTGAAATCCCAGCACTTGTATGACCGATGAGTAAAGAAATGAGGAACTGTTTCCAGAATAACATAGATTAAGCTAGTGATAGATAAACCCAAGTATTAACACAGTTCCTATTCTTTAAAATAATTTACTTCTACCCCAGTGGTTCTGATTAATGAAGCCCTCATTTACAGTGTGCATGGGGTCCTACACAGCAGTAAGGATACCCTACAAATGGCTACATTCCTAAAGAAAAGTGACTACTTCCCTTAGAGGCGTCAGCTAAAACGAGGATCTCAGTAAGGGCTGAGGCCTCAAAGCACACCTCAGTCCATTGCTGGAATTTTTCACTACCAGGATCACATGCAGGTCTTATGAGTGAAACCACAGCCGTTGTGAATCCACGCCATGCACAGAGCACGGCCTTCCGCAGGACTCCCCGTTCCCCAGCTCTTACACTCCATCTCAGCCGCCTGTTGTGATGTTTCCTGAGCTTTGAGGGTTAGGTATCTGATAAAAATGTCCCATCTACGGTTCAGTAGTCACAGTTGCTTATTTTCATAATTTAAATAGTAATCTTCTCTGTGTAAACTACCACTGCTAAAATAAGCGTGTCTGATCCAGGTTGGTGACACTAGAAACCCATGGGTAGAAACACAAATATTTAGAAGGCAGTATGTCAACAGGAGCACTTAGGAACAGAACATTCGTAGGTTCTCCCTGAGGACCTATGACTTCCTTTGCCATGAGTTTTGACCCTGCGAAAGTACCAGGCATGATTTCTCTCTTGTGGAGCAAGCCTGCAATCCCATGACAGCAGTTGATTAGTTCCATAATTAGTCTTTCCAGTAGGCACGTCAGTATTGTAGCATCCAAGATCCAGCACAGGATAGACCATTGATGCCTTTTCTTCCCCACCTGATTTCATCGTACCTTTCAGCACTAAGAAAGATGTGCACCTGGGACAAGTCAGTTTATGATTGACTTTCCTGTGTTTTGTAAGCAAAGTGTCTGCTGTCTTCAGCAGTAGTGTGTTATCTAATTTTTGTGGGCAACCAACAGCAGTAGCAATAGCTTATATTGTTCTGTGTGCCTTGGGACCCTTTCTGACCAAGTATCTGTGCCTGACACTGACATTTTATTTAGTCACTCATGGCTTCTGGGAGCAGCTTCTTCACTAACTGTTCTTCACTAATAGTTCCTCATTTCTTTACTCATCGGTCCTACAAGTGCTGGAATTTCAACCATGAGCCATTATGATCAGCAACACCTAAGATTTTGCATCCCTTCAATAATGGTCTCAATGTCTGCTCTGAATATCTGCTTGTTCAGAGCTTTGTGAGTTTGTGGCTAGACTGGTCTATATACAGAGTACAAGACCTGGTCTATGAGGAAAGTTCCAGGACATCCAGGGCTTCATAGTGATGCTCTATTATTTCCCCCAGAAAAGTATTTTTAAATAGCTTACAAGCTACAGGTGTTTCATAAGGCTTTTAAAATATATGTTTAGCTTCCTTTAACCCACTTCCTATCCTCCTTTCCTCTACACTCTGTCCTCATCCCTGTTTAAACCTTCAGCCTCCAATATTTTCCCAGTGTTCATTCAGATCACACATGGACTACTGTCCCCACTGACGATATGCATATGTGTTTATCTTGTCGTGCAATATCATAGGTTCCCAGGTAACTTCTTCGTGCACACTTCATCTTGTTTAAGCCTTCTTCTGGCCTCTCTTTTACCCATCTCTGTCTCTCCATTTCCTATTTGAAGCCTCTGTCTCTAGTATTCCCCTCTCTACTTTCATTTTACCTGTATTCACCCCCTCAGACCTCCTCCCAATCCATAGTGTGTTTCTAGTTCCTTATCTTTTACATGTACACATAAACAGAAGATTTGAAACTAGGAACCTCATATGAGATAAGGCCATTTAGTGTTTCTCTTTTTGGCCAAGGGTGATCCCACTCAGGATTTTTTTTTTTAGTGCCACCCTTTTCCTGAAAATATCATGATTTCATATTTTTACAGCAAAGTAATTAATATAACATTGTACATATATACTAGATTTTCATTATCCATCCATGTGTTGATAGGTGACTAGGTTGATTCTATTTCATAGGTATTGTCAATAGAGCTCCAATGAACATGGATATGCAAGTATCTCTATAGTGTGATAGAGTTCTCTGCATATATGCCTATCAGTTTTATACCTATGTCATATGGTAAATCTATTCTGAGGGTTTTTTTAAATTTGTTTTTATTGTGTTGTTTTATCTTCATGTATGTCTGTTGCAGGATATTTGATCACAATGTAAACCCTGAGATTGTGTTATTTATTGGAAAACCCTGTTTCTAGTTGTAATGTGGCTCAGCCCTAGTACACACCTTTAATCATGAGCTTTCTGCTTATTGTAAAAAGGACAAAGTTAAATCCAACCATAGGTCAAGAGGGAGAGCAAATAATGAGTTGACAGAAAGAAATAAACTATAGATAGTTAGGAGGAATCAGGCAGATGGATAGAGAGATGCATAGGAAGGAAAAGAGAGGGACAGCTGGTTGGAGAAATTTTGTGTGAGACGGCATAGGAGAATAGCTCCTCCTTTGCTGGATGGCGATGAGGAGGAAGCATCTGCATGCTTTCTCTGTTTCTCAGAGCTATCAGGTTTTCACCCCAGCATCTGGCTCCTGAGTCTTTATTGGTAAAATCGTAAGATTGAGATTTAGTTAAAAACAATATATGTCAGTGTGTCGCTTTTGTGTAGAATTTCTGGAGGCCAGAAGTGGGTGTTGGATACCCTAGAACTACAGTTATAGATAGTTGTGAGATACCATTAAGTGCTGGGAATAGAACCTGGGTCCTCTGGAAGACTAGCCTGTGCAATAAACTGTTAGCCATCTCTTCAGGCCCATTTCTAATTTTTGGAGCAGACTACAGGCTAATTTCCAGAAAGGCTACACTACTTTACATTCCCACGAACAGTGGACAAAGGTTCGCTGTGACCCACATCCATGCCGCTGTTTGTAATCCTTTGTATTCCTCTTGAAAGCCATTTTGACCGGGGAGAGAGAGAATTTTTATGTATTTCAAAGTGCAGGCTAGTGAGACTAGAATCTTACCTCTCACCTTGCACAAAAGTCACCTCCAAATTGTTGAGTGTCCTCACTATGCAGCAAATTGTTGAGTGTCCTCACTATGCAGCGTTATACTCAGAAACTGCTAGATCTGTTGGTGTGCTTGAAATTGAAAGCATGGGGAAGGATTTTCTAAAAAGGACTTCAGTAGTGAAGGGAGAAAGACTTACAGGTAAGATGAATGGGATTTCATGAAACTGAAAAGCTCTGACAGCAAAGGAAATGTCAAAAGATTTGTGTCTGGAATATATAAAAAATTAAAAATAAAACTACTAAGTAACAGGATCTCAAACAACTGAATTAAAAAATGGACTACATGGAATAGGTCTAGAGAGAGTGGATAACCTTATCTTCTTCCTGATTTTTGTGGAACTGATTGGTATTTCTTTCCATTCAAGTTTTTTCTTGGCCTTGAGTTTGCTATAAACTGCCTGTTTTTGCTGAGCCTGTCTCTTGAATCCCCAGTCTCTCCTGGATTTTTATCATGAAGAGTTGTTGGATTTTGTTAGAGGGTTTTCTTGCATCCCTTTTCATTTCTAATTGTGTTAATTTGGTTCTTTTCTCTGCTTTTTAGTTAATTTGGACAAGGGTCTGTCAGTCTCATTTTTCCCCCTCAAAGAATGAACTCTTTTTTTCACTGATTCTTTGTGTTTGTTTTTGGGTTGTATTTTATTGATTTCAGCCCCCAGTTTGATTATGTATTGTCGTCTACTCACTTTGGGTGTGAGTTTTTTCTTTGTGTTTCAGGTGTGCTGCCAAGTTACTCTTTTGAGATCTCTCCAATTTTTTTTATGTAGGCAATTGTGTTAGAATTGCCTTCATTGTGTCCCATAAGTTTGGGACACATTCATACAATTCTACAAAATCTTTTGTTTCTGGATTTCTGTCTTGTCCTATTTTTTTTATTAATGTAAATCATATCATTTCATTTATATAATTATTTATTATGTAGTTAGTTGTTCACATTCTGTGAGGTTAAGCTTTTTGTTGTTTTTGTTGTTGTTGATATTCAGTTTCAATTTATGATGCTCGTATAAAATGCAGGGTGTTATTTCAACTTCCTTGTATCTTTGCAGACTTGCTTTGTGCCCAAGTATGTAGTCATTTTGAAGAAAGCTCCATGAGGTATTGAGTAGAAGGTATATTCTTTTGTATTTGGGGGAAATGTTCTGTAAATATTTGTTAAGTTTATGTATTTTATACCATTAGTTAGCCCCAGCATCTCTTTGCTTAGCTTTATCCGGATGAGCTGTGTATTGGTGAGAGTGGAGTTAGTGAAGTCTCCCACTATTATTGTGTGAGGGTCAACATGTCATATAAGCTGTAGTAGTTTTTCTTTTACAAACTTGGATGCCCTTCTGTTTTGGCGTGTAAATATTAAGAATTGAAATGTCATCTTGGTGAATTTATTCTTTGGGTATGTAGTGTCTGTAGCTGGAGGGCTTCTCTCCAGGCTCCACCAAGCCCCGCAGTCCCACAATCCACATATAAAATAATCACTCAGATGCCTATATTATTTATAAACTGTATGGCCGTGGCAGGCTTCTTGCTAACTGTTCTTTTATCTTAAATTAACCCATTTCTATAAATCTATACCTTGCCACGTGGCTGGTGGCTTACCGGTGTCTTTACATGCTGCTTGTCCTGGCGGTGGCTGCAGTGTCTCCTCCTCAGCCTTCCGCTTCCCAGAATTCTCCTCTCTCCTTGTCCTACCTACTTCCTGCCTGGCAACCTACTTCCTGCCTGGTCACTGGCCATCAGTGTTTTATTTATATAGAGCAATATCCACAGCACTTCCCCTTTTTTTCTTTTTTTAAAAAGGAAGGTTTTAACTTTAACATGGTAAAATTACATATAACAAAACAATTATCGAGCAAGAATTACAGTTACAATATTAAAGAAGATGTCCTATCTATCTTATATTTGTGAGCTTAAGGTTTTATATCTAACTTATCTTTTATCATAATTGAGGAAATTACAACTATCTAGTTTTCAACCACATCAAAGACCTGAGAAGGAACATAATGGTACCTGAGAAATGGTAGATGGATGCAAGCAACTTTCGGGAATCTTGCAAAAGTAGACCAAGACAGCTGGCAGCCTGGACAGTCACCTAATGTTTCTCAGCATTGTTGGTGCATTCAAATTGGCTACAGGCCTAGAGTATCTGACAGACCATTTTTAGAAGCAGGAATTCTGAGAGACCATCTTACCCTGTCTTGGCAGAGTACAGTGGTCGCTTTCCTTGTATGGGGAACCTGGAGAGAAGCCCTCCAGCAACAAATGTCCTTCCTTGTCTCTTTAGATTAGTTTTAGTTTGATGTCTATTTTGTCAGATATTAAATTGACTATACCAGTATGCTTCTTGGGTCTATTTGTTTGGAATAAGTTGTTCCACAAGTTTACCCAGAAGTGATACATATTGTTGATGTTAAGGTGTGTTTCCTGGAAGCAGCAGATAAATAGACCCTGTTTTCACATCCATTCTATTAGTCTTTTTGTGTGTGTGTTGTTGTTTTTAAGATTTATTTATTTGTTATGTATACAGTGTTCTGCCTGCATGTTTGCCTGCAGGCCAGAAGAGGGCACCAGATCTCATTACAGGTGGTTTAGAGCCACCATGTGGTTGCTGGGAATTGAACCCAGGACCTTTGGAAGAACAGCGAGTGCCCTTAACCGCTGAGCCATCTCTCCAGCCCTAGTCTGTGTTTTTATTGGAGAATTAAGACTGTTGATATTGGGTGTTACCAGCTAGCAGTGTTTGTTGATTCTTTTTTATTTGTTTTTGTTGTTGTTTTGGTGTGCACACGTGCGTGCGCATTTCTCTCCTTTGATTTGTTGCTTTGGGATTATTTATTCCTTGTTTTTTCTTGGGTGTGGTTAACTTGTTCAGGTTACAGTTCTAATTTGAGCACCATTATAGGGCAGGAGTTTTAGACTGATATTGCTTAAATTTGATTTTATCATGGAATGTCTTATTTTCTCTATCTAATGTGATTCAAAATTTTGCTGGGTATACTAGTCTGGCATGGCATTTTTGGTCTCTTGGAGTCTGTAGAACATCTGTCCTATCCCTCTTGCTGTTAGATTGAGAAGTCAGGTGTTACTCTAATGGTTTTGCTCTTATATGTTATTTGGTCATTTTCCTTTGGAGCTGTTAAAATTCTTACTTTGTTCTGTACTTGTAGTGTTTTGACTATTATGTGCTGAGGATATTTTCTTTTGTGGTCCAGTTTATTTGGTGTTTTGTATGCATCTTATACCTTGATGGGCATCTATTTTCAAGGCATCTGTTTCTTATCTGTCTTGAAAATATTTCTGTGCTTTCGACCTGGGATTCTTTTCCTCCTCCATTCATTCTCATTATTCTTAGATTGGTCTTTTCATACTGTCCCAGATTTCAATGATGTTTTGTGCCAGGAGTGTTTTAGAGTCAACATTCCTTTGACCTAGGCATCCATTTCTTCTATCATGTCTTCAATGGCCAAGATTCTCTCTTTCAGATCTTGTATTCTCTTGGTGAGGCTTGCCTCTAGGTAAGGTTTGAGTACCTAAATTTTTTATTTCCAGGTTTTATTTTGTTCCAATGTTTTTTTTTTTTATTGATTCTATTTCGACTTTCATGTCTTGAATGTTTTATTCATTTTCTTCCACTGTTTGTTTGGTTTTGTAGATTTCTTTAAGGCCTTCGTTCATTTCTCCTTTAGGGACCTTATCAAGTTCATCAGGACTGTGAACTTTTTATGAATGTAAAGTGTTTTTACTTGTGCTTCAACTATGTTGCCCGACTCAGGGCCTGCTGTGGGGGGCAGGCTCTGCTGTAGTGGGGATATCCTGTCCTGGCTGTTACTGGTTGTGTTTTTACATTGGAGTCCAGGCGTCACGGTTTGGGAAGATTGTAATTTAGGTGTTGATATCTGGTATTATATTTGTTGTGTGGGTGTGTTGTCCTTGGTTTCTCTTACCTTCTCTGGTTCTTAGCAGAGTGGTTTTTATGTTTTCCCTGGTATAACAGGCTTCGGGATCTTGTTAAGTGTAGCCACTGTGGGTTCCAGGTAGAAAGTGTTTCGAAGTGTGGTAAATTTGGCACCCCTGCCAACCTGTGGTGGCTGTGGCAGTAGCTTAAGCAATCACCCTCACTGTCAGGTGTGGCACATTTCCACTCTCATGTTGCTATGGGTTGTGTAGAGTTGCATAGCAAAACATGCCCCCTTAAAGTCCCTGGCCACTCCAGAGCATTCTCTCCATCTCATTCCTTCTCTCTGCCTCCTGATCTTTCTGTCTGTCTGTCTGTCTGTCTGTCTCTATCCTGTCCCAATTCTGACATAGCACTTTGCTCTGCCCCATCCCTCCTGCTTTAGTTCTGTTTTGAGGTGTGATTTCTTAGGGACTCACCTGGGCCTGCCCAACAAAGGTACCCTTTTCCATAGCTTTATCATTACACGAAGTATTGAGAGTTGAAACTTAAGAATGGAGATGAACTTCATTATGGATGAAGGGAGGTGGCTGAGGGCATCCACAGAAGGGAGCAAAGCACTGTGCTCCATTAGGATCTGCTCAGTTTCTTCAGAAATTGTGGGGATAGTGAGGACAGGACAAAGCAGAAATTCTGCTGCCGAGCTGGGCATGAGAATTGGGGATGGACTTGCAGGAATGGAGGCAGAGGTGAAGATCTGCACTTAGCCTACCTGCTTTGCTGGGCAAAATAGGCTGCAGGGAGTGAATGCTGTTTGTGTGGGGCCTGGGATAAAGTAACGAGTGGGTCGAAAGAACTTTGAAGGGGCATATCTGTGTGGTCCGCTGGAGAAGAGGAAGGGGAAGCCCACAGAAGGTGGTTTGCAGCAGGTCTGGGCATGAGAAGTGGAGATTTGATATGGGTGGGTGGATGGAGAGGTGTTGCTTGGCAATTAGCCAGCCTGCTTCCTTTGCTGAATTGGTCGTGTGATTAGAATGTGCAGAGCAAACTGAAGGTAATATCATTTTGGAAATGGCAGGTGGGGAGTACTGAATGGCTTTAGATTCTCAGAAGACCACTTCCCTCAAGTGTGCTGGTAGTAAGGGTTTGCACCAGAACTTCCCTAAAGTGCTTTATTAATTAAGGCAGAGGAGGCGGAGTGTGAACAGTTCATTATTCATAGACCTTATTACTTACAAACTGTCCGGTGAGGTTCGTGGATAGTCATAGGCTCCTGGGCATGCTGCCTCTTTAGGCTTTGTGGTAGAGGAGAGCAATGTCAAGTCCAGGCTTGGATGGGTGTGTGTTCTGAGGGCAGCAGGCTACTTTGTGAGGACACCTAGACACTTGAGAAGCAAGGAATGGTGAGTGTGTCTTAGATTCCTGGATGCCTGGGTGGCGGCACTAGGACATTAGTTGCTTTGGAGATAAACAGCGCCCACCGGAAGGTTCCCCTGGGAACTAATAGGGCCCAGTGGCAGGTGAAGTCTGGAACAGCAAGTGCACTCCCAGGTGCACCTGAAGTGTGCACCCAGCAGGCGCCTTTATCCCCAATCCCCCACTCTTCTGTCGTGGTGAACCTGGTTCACCGAGATCCCAGCCCTCTTGGGTGAGTCCTTGCCGTGAACCCGCACAGATCTTGCAGCACTGGCGGGTTGGTCTGGGTGCGGATGTGGGTGGTCTGTGCAGTTTCCCTTCTCGGCTTGTGCTTGTGTTTGTGCTGATTAAGATTGTTCCCTCTCATCACCTTTGATTTCCTTCCTGTCTTCCCCTTCCCCTCCCCCATCTGGTCGGCCTCTGAATTGAGCCCTGGGCCTCCTGGTGTTAGAGAAGTTCCCACAGAGCAGCAGTGCCTAAACTACCCTTAACACCTCACCTCATCCAATTTTCTTTTTCTTTTCTTTCTTTCTTTTTTTTGTTTTGTTTTGTTTTTGTTTTCTGAGACAGGGTTTCTCTGTGTAGCTTTGCACCTTTCCTGGAACTCGCTTTGGAGACCAGGCTGGCCTCGAACTCACAGAGATCCGCCTGGCTCTGCCTCCCGTGTCCTGGGATTAAAGGTATGTGCCACCACTGCCCGGTTTTTTTATTTTTATTTTTATTTATTTTTTTTTTCCCCAGAGCTGAGGACCGAACCCAGGGCCTTGCTCATTTTAGGCAAGTGCTCTACCACTGAGCTAAATCCCCAACCCTCTTTTCTTTCTTTTTTTAAGGGATAATGGACAACAATGTTTTCTTTTTCTCCTGCATGCAGTTGGTCAAAGGTACCATTGTGAAGACAGAAATTCAAATTTGCTTCACAATTTATTTGTTTGCAGTGGTCTTTTTCAAGGCCAAAATTGGAGTTCTAGAAAGTATTTGTAACTTTGGTGAATGTGCAGAAGGCCAGCACGGCTGACAAAGAGCTTCATGGCGTTGGCATTGTATTTTTGTTGCTGTTGCTTGTTTTGCTTTAGCTGTTTTAAAACAGAAGGAATTGGGAGTATGAATTTTGTAACCAGAAATTTCCAGGATTGCAGTCTTTGGAAAAAAATACTAACTTTCTTTACCCTTCAGGTAGTGGATGGTATCAGGCTTGGCTTTCTTCTGACAGATCTTAATTTTGTAAAGTATTGATTTCCACAGGAGATATCTGTTTTTCACAATTCTACACGTGTCACCTTGTCGCTCTGAGCATGGCTGTTTCCATGTATTGCTAATTCTACCAGGTCAAAAATAAGACACTACTACAAATTCTGAGCCAAATTTGAAGCAAGCTTTAATTAAATGGTGCCCAGGTGAATGGACTCTGGCCCAGTCCATTCCCAGGTTCCCAGAAAATGGCAACAAGTCACATTTTGCAGAGGCTCATCACTCAGCAGGGATGAGTTTCCCAGTAGCTGCAGAAAGAGTGCCCCACCCCAGCCCTTGTCCCCTCCATTCTCCCCTGCCCCCATGTACCTTATCCCCTTTCCAGATCTCACCGCTGGATCCTTAGGTGAGAGTCTTGTGCCTTCCTCCATCCCTCCATGTGGGATTGTAAATGGTCAACAAGCCCAGCTGTGATATGGAATTCTCCAAGATGGAGGTTGCTTATCTGGGAAGACATTCTGTCACATCATGACTAAGATTAGTCAAAACCGTCTGTCATATGAAGAGCATCTGTGATGGTCATGTTTCGAGACCTAATTTGATAGACTTGAAGAAAGTATTGGTGAATTTTACTGTTTATTTTTGTTAAAATCTTAATGTGAATAAAGGATGGAGAGATGGGTCAGCAGTTAAGAGCACAGACTTCTCTTCCAGAGTACGGAATTTGATTCCCATCATGCACATGGTGACCCACAACAGTCTAGGACTCCACTTTCAGGGAATGCAATGCCTCCTGGCTTCCTATGGCACCGAGCACATATGAGGTGCATTGATGTACATGCAAAAAAAAATCCATACACATGAGGTGAAATCAATTAATATTAATTTGCAGTTACTGTTGGGAACATCATGAAAGCAGAAGCAGGCATGGTGAAGTCTCAGGGTTAATCGTTTAGTGTCTCTGTGTCATCACTAGAGAGTGACCATTGTGGGCTCTTTGTTAGCAGACTGTGAGATCCTGAGATTTGGGGATGTTTACTCTAGTGGATGGAGGGTTTCCTCATGGCCTTATGCAAAGAAAACCTTTTCTGAAATTCAGGGACTGCTTTTCATAACTGAGCCCTAAGTGGAGTATTTCTGCCATGTATGTCTATTTTATCCATCCATTGAGTAATTGTATTCCTTGTTGGTGTGTTTTAAGTATATTGGCAGAAAATGGACACATTGAAACATGAAGTGGAACACATGAAACATGAAAAAGTCATGGGCTTTTAACTCATTCCTAATGTTTCAGGTTTCCTATCAAGCCCTGTATGGTTTTTGTGCTTGAATCTACTTGGAGCCTGCTTCTACCCTGAATTCTGTTTTATTTTGTTTTGCTTAGCAAAGAATATTCCCCTGAGCACCTGTTTGGGTGACTGTGTTCTGCTGACTGCAGGAGTCTTCAGGAGGACCTCTAGACACATCAGATGCACAAAATGGTGAGTATGCCTTGGGCTCCTGGAATCCCGGGTGGCAGGTGAATTAAAAATAGAAGAGGACATGACTACACCCGTGTGTGGTGGAGGAGAAGGTTCATTGTCAATATGAGAGAGAGACAGCACGGCCAGGGCCTCTGGAGTGGTCCGCAATGACCTGGGCCATGGTAGAAGAGAAAGGGTAGGAAGAGCAGGAGACAAAGAGAAGAGAAGGAGGAGAAAGGGGGACCAGGTGGCCAAGAGGCAAAACGTCTGGGCTTTATAGACTCAGAGAAGCTGGGGGAAGAGAAACGCAGCCCCATCACTGGGTTGGGGAGTTTAGGATGGGGTGGGGTGTGCGGGTCAGGTGGAGTCTGTAACAGGTGGACTGGCAGCCAGCTTTCTCTTTAATGTTTTATGGACACCTCAGCCATTTGTCCAGAGAGTGAGACCTAACATGGGGTTTGGGACACTGGCTGCTTTGGAGGTATGTGGTGACAACGGCTGGATTTTCCCTGGTGCTGTGCGGTCCAGTGGAGCTGGAGTCTGACACAGCAGTGCCTATGCCCACATGCACTTGAAGTGTGCACTCTGCAGGCAGACTTGAGCCCTGTGTCCCCCTCTTCTGTCCTGGTGAAGCTGCTTCTTTGCAACGCCCCCCCCCCCAAACTCTTGTGTGAGTCTTAGCCGTGAACTTGTCCCAACACAGACCTTGCTGTGCTTGTGGGACGGTGCTTTGTAATTGACTTGAGAGCACCCTACATTTATTATATATTTATTACACTTGTGTGTATAGTTTCTTTGATTTCTACTTTAAATATGCAATTTTATATTTAATATATAATATATTATCATTTCTTCGGGTTTTTTTTTTTTTTTTTTTTTAGTTTTGGTGACAAGGTTTCCCTGTGTAACCTTGGAATTCCCAGTGTTTCCCAGGCTATCCATGCCCTCAGAGATCACCCTCCTCTTTTTTTTTTTTTTTTTTTTTAGACAGGGACACTTGTGTACCTGCCTGGCAATCACTTTATAACTAAGGCTGATCCTGAACCTTGCTGAACCTTGATTCTCAAAACTCCCCCTCTCTTCCCTTTCCCGTGCTTGTTTTTTTCTTTTTAATCCTAGTGTATCGCTACTCTACTTGCATATCACATGCCTGCTACTGTGCCTGTACCAATCCCACCTCCCCACAGATCTCATAGAACCATTCTTCTCCATGCTCTCTGTGGACACTCAAGTCAAACTGTGAAACAGATAGCTAAGAGGCTAAAGATCGAATCCATACACAGGAGAAAGCGACAGCATTTGACTTTGTGTGCTTGGGTTACCTGGCTAGGTAAGTCAGGAGCCAATGAATACCACAAAGTCACCCCTCACAACAAACCACAGAACAGATTTATTGCAAGACCCAGTAGGGTGGCTGCCTCTGCTTGGGTGAGAAACAGCAGAGAACTGAGCAAAAGGCAGGGTTTAAATAGGATTTCTTAGGTGCAGATTTTCCAGAGTGGAGATTTCCAGGGTGGGAATTGGTGGGTTTTCAAGGTCAGACCTTGGGCTTTTTACTCTGTAGAGCAGAGCTTGGCCGCCTGAGTGTGGCAGGGCTGGGTCTGCTCTTCATGGCAGTTAGAGTGTTCTGTGGGCAGAGCCTGGGCTTTGGGGGTTCTGGGGGTGGGGCATGGCCACTCACATGCCTCAAGTAGCTTATGAAAAGGCCAAGAAACTATTTAATATGTTTATTATTGGGAATTTCCTCTCTATAAGTGATTGTATTTTATCTCACCCTTACAGCCCAGCACACCTTTATTTTATGTGCTTTTGTTTTATAACCCACTGAGTTCAGTTAGTGTTATCCCAATGTGTGTGGCCATCCAGAGGGTGTGTGTGGGCAACCTACTAGTGGTGACATTTCTGAAGAAGAATGACTCTTCATCTCAGTAATGCTGTCAGTTGCCCATACTTTCTTAGCTAGGGGTGGCCTTCTTGAGAACCAATCCCATTCTGCCCAGATTTTTGACTGACAGGATCCAAAGTGTTTGGGACTTAAAAAAATGTTTCTTTTAAATAATTTATTTAAATTTATTTTATGTGCATTGTGTAAAGGTGTCAGATTCCCCTGGAATTGGAGTTATAGAAAGTTGTGAGGTGCTATGTGGGTACTGGGGATTGAACCTGGGTCCTCTGGAAGAGCAGTCCTCTTAACCACTGAACCATCTTCCATCTCTCCAGTCCCTAGATTTTAAAATTTTTATATGTGCATTGTAGACTATTTTTGGGGAAACTGGGTTCCTTCTCAGTAAGAATACTCTTTTTTCCTTTGTGTCTTTATTCATTGACCTTCTATAAACCTACAGTGTTAATGTTTAACATAGACAATTATTATTCATGTAACCGATGTAGGATTAAGTCAATAAGAAATCACTTGTTTTCAACTGATGTTGGTCTAATTGACACAGGAAGAAAACGAAAGTGAAAGGCAGAAAGAAAAAACTAAACACTTCTCATGAATTCGGTGTGGCTGGAGACTTAGGCCAGAGAACTTGTCTTAAATTGAAACTGAGGAGTCCTACATTGTTTGTGAATTGTTAGAGTCACGTATTAGTCCACTTTTCTTATCTTTTCTATTGATTTCTTATCCATTCCTGGTGAACAATGTAGCAGAGATGGTACGTCCTCCACCGACCTGTATTGTAGGACATGGAAACCTCAGGTTGATGATTGTTATTGGCCAAACTGATTATTTGGTGCACCATTGAGAACATAAATGTCACAATGGAAATTGGGCAGAAAGTGTTTAGGGAAATTTCTAGTAATGCGAGAGGAGACTTGGTTTGCTTCCCTCCATGTGACTGTTTGCCCAGTTCATAATTGGTTACTGGAGTCTGGGCAGGGTATTCCTGTTTAGAGAAGAGTAACTTGACTCAAAGCAAAAGCATAGTACAGGACAGAAATGTGCAATGAAACATGTCAGCAGGAGTGAGAATACACAAGGGGTCAGTTATCTTGGGGGGCTTTGAAAGAAAGAGGATTTGGTTGCTAAGGGGCACAGCATGCACACAAGGTTCAATGTTTTGACTGACAGGATTACATTTGGTCAGCCTTGCTAACTACACATGGCATTTCTCATAGAGATATGATTTTAGAACTATGCAGGCCCAATTATTTAGAAGAAAAAGAATTGTAAAACCAGAAGAAGATTGTTCTTAAACATTCATTTTGAGAACAGTTTGCCTTATTGCACATGCACCTCAAACTACTTCATTGAGAATCAACCTATTTTCCATGTGTCCAAAATGGTTTCCAAAAGGTGTTTGAATATAATAAGGTGTTACGAAGGCATTGGTAAAGGAACTAACTTGTTGTTCTTTTTAAAGGAGACACAGATACAGCCCACTAGGGATAATTTTTCTAAGGAGAATACCCACAGGTTGCTAGGTTCATTGTTCAGAGAGGGCTGTGTGCAGAGCCCAAGCCAAGTAGAGTTCCAGGTTGCTGAGTTTTCCCTGTGTTTCCTGCTTCACTATTGTCCCAATGCTTAATATTAATCTTGTTATCAATTACAGCAGTTCTCCTTGTTTAAAATTTTAGCTTGCTCACATTCTTTTCCCCTACCAAACTACTCCACGATCTGTACATTCAAGTTCATTTCAAGTTGTCTGATGTAGGTAGACTGAAGTTATATTCTTCTCTCTAATATCTCAGGAATAGCCTTTACTCTAGTTCTTTACAAAGTCCTTGTTCCCTCTCAAACTTCTGATCCATGTTTCTTCTGTAGGCATTTCTTTCAGTGTTTTTGTCCTTAAAGCATCTACCAGAGTGATTCATTCAGCTTTGCGTTCAGTGTGTTCTAGACTTTTTCTTGTCTAAAGAGAATTTTCTCACCAGTTCCTCCACATTTCTTCCAAAACATGTTCAAAATGCCAACAGAGAACCTTGTTAGTTTTACTTACAACAAGGGTCCATTTTTAAAAAAAATCTATTTCTTGTATCGGGCTTTTTATCTGGCTGCCATAAATGACTCTGAGAATAGGACCTTAAGGCAGAGTTTATTTCCTCTCACAATTGAAGGTCAAGTCCATAAAATGCATGACTATGAAGCGACTGGTCAGATCCCACACAATCAGGAATAGAGTGATGTGTAGTTGTCTGTCTCAGCTCCCTCCTTCCATTAATGTAATTCCTATATCGTTTACAACATTCTGCATCTCAAGTAGATGCACTCGTGTGTGTGTGCGCGCGCGCGCGTGCGCGCGCGCGCGTGCGTGCGTGCGTGCGTGCGTGCGTGCGTGCGTGCGTGTGTGTGTGTGTGTGTGTGTGTGTATGTGTGTGTGTGTGGTGTTCGATATGTGTTTGAAACCTTAGTCCACATGTAGTGGAACTCATTGGGAAGTATTAGGTGTGGCCTTGAAGTAGGAGGTGTGTCACAGGGTGGGGGGTGGGGTGATCTTTGAGGTTTTAAAATTCCATTCCAGGCACCTTGTCTGTCTCTTTGCCACCTGCCTTTTCCAGGAGTAATACATTCAGCTTCTGTTCCAACTCCATGCCTGTCTGCTTCCCACCACAATAATCATTGACTAACCCTCTAAATGTATAAGCAAGCCCCAATTAAATTCTTTCTTTTATAATTGTTGCTCGATCCTGATATCTCTCACAGCAGTAGAAAAGTAACTGAGACAATGGATGTTATTATATTACACCAAGTAATCAGGATGGCATCACAGAGATGTTTTTGGGTTAACCTTTATCTGCATAATCACTTGGAAGTGTCTTTACAAGCTTCTTCTGTCCTAGATGATTCTGTATATTGTCAGCCTGTCAGTGAAAAGTAACCATCGTAACATGTGCACTGTTTTAGGAGTCCGTGACCTTTGAGGATGTGGCTGTGAACTTCACCTCAGGAGAGTGGGCTTTGTTGGATTCCCGTCAACAGAAGCTCTACAAAGATGTGATGATGGAAACCTTCTTGAACCTGATCTGCATAGGTGAAAAAATACAGCATGCTCCCGTTGCTTATTCAGTCAGAGAACAGCTGTGTCCTGCTTATGTGTGTAGTGGTGTGATTTGAATTCTTGAATGGAACATGTGGGAAATTGAGTGCTTTAATCTTGAATATGTCATAATGAATTATTTGGTTTTACTTCTAGAGAAAGGACTAGAAGAAAATATTGAAGAGGACTACAAAGATCTCTGCAGAAATCTGGGGTAATTTATATGTAATAGAAAGGAATTTATATTTAACTTTTGGTATGGGAGGTTTTGGCTTCCCTAAGCTCGAATTAGTCCACATGCGTTACTGTTTGACAGACGTACCTCCCAAACTAGACTTTTCACCGGCCTCTGTTCCCAGAGCAGGTCGCATCTGCATCCGTAGGACTGACCTTGGTGCCAGAAGCAAAAACAGCCCCTCAGAGCTCCCCCCCCCCCACCGCACCCCCAACTCAGCGGGCAGTGAAAAAACAAGGAGAGTACTTGAAACAAGAGCATTTGTTGGTTTGTTTTTTGAGACAGGGTTTCTCTGTGTAGCTTTGGAGCCTGTCTTGGAACTCACTTTGTGGACCCGACCAGGCTGGCCTCGAACTCTGCCTCCCAAGTGCTGGGATTAAAGGCATGTGCCACCACCACCACCACCACCAGGCCGAAACAAGAGCTTTTTTAGAGAGATTCCCCCCCCCCCCAGGCTAGAGCTCCTACCTGTCCCCGCTTGTGTCTTCCCCCGAGATGCAGTTCTTGACGCTGCCATTGCTGCTCAGGCTCTCTGCTAGCCACTTTTTGTTCTGGGGGTAGGGGCTTGAGTCCCCATTTCTGCATCGTTTGCACAGCCCGGTTCTGCCTCAGCATTTCTCGTGCTGCCATTGCAGGTACTGCTAGAGGCATGGCCTTTGCCCTCTTCCTTGCAGGGAGGATTTCAAAGCGTTCACTGCTTTCTCCATGCCAGCAGCTTTTCCCTGGTCCTGCACCGCCTCTGCCGCGGTTCGCCCTTGGAGACGCTGCCTGGTGACTGCAAGGACCCTGGTGCCCCTGGAACGCACTTAAATTCGGAGGTGCTTCCTCTCTGGCCTCTGCTGGCTGTTTCCCGAGTGCTGGTTAGAAGAGGAGACACAGCGCTAAGAGTGAGGGTTTGCAATGTTCCAGGGTTTTTGTTTTTTTTTTCTAGTCTTTCCCATTCGGATAGACTCCCTCCAGGTGAGTCTAATTTTGCCCTTACAGAAAGAAGATGAGACCTAAAAAGCTTCCAATTTCTCGAGTAAGAGAAATTATGAGATTTTTTTTTCAAGCCCTTCAGTTCCTCCCTCATCTCATCTCAAGACTTCTGTTCCTTAAATTCAGCTTCATGGCCAAGAAGGAAATGATTTGATGGTACCATTGTGTCAGCAAGCATTTTTATCCAGTGTCACTGGAGCGAAGGGTTTTGTGTGGCTCTTATCTGCCTCAGGAAACAATTTTTCCCCTGCAGCTCAGGACTCAGATCTAAGCTGTCCACGGGCCAAAAGCTTCCACAGGAATATTTTTCTGCCTGTTTTCCTCATAGTATTTTTTCATGACTCTGGTTCTTCCCCAGGAGTCTGTGTTCAGAGTCCCAAGAACACAGCTCCTTTGTCTTGTTGCTTTTCGACCTTACCCTAAGTTTTTTCTTACATTGTATTCCTATCTTCTACCTTACCCTGTTTTTTCTTACCTAATATTCCTATATCTAACCCTATATTTTTGCTTAATTTTAATGGATAGAAATTAAAACAGAGAGAGAAATAAACCTAGACAGAGAAAGATACTCGCTGCAGCCTAACTTCTCACTTCGGCTTTTCTTTCCACTGCTTTGTTTCATGTATATACTCCTGAAAATAGAATACCATAGCCTTTACTGTTAGTTCATTACCAGGCATGTCCCCCTGCTCCTGTGATGCCCCGACTCTCCTTTCACCAAGTCCCTAGTTAAATTCCTGTTCTGTGGGGGTCCTTGAACCTGTATTCCATGTCCTGGTGCCATCTGTGGGAGACCAGCTCCCACTTTCCCCCAGGATACTCCTGAGAAGAGGGGGATAAGAAACTTTTAGATAGATAGTGTGGAGAAGAGACAGATAGAAAGAAACACAGGACAGCTTTGGGAGGGCCTGGATCAATATCTACTGGCCCTTCTGTCTCTTCTAAAGGGCTTTTTATAGGGATGCAAAGGGGCAGGGCAAAAGACCTCCCCCTAGCACAGCCAAGTGCAGACCTTTCCAAACACCAGGTAACCACACACGTGGTCAAGCCATTCCTTAATGCGGCCCTGCTGGGTAAAGCAAGCTCAGATCTCACTAGGAAGACTTTGTGGGCCCCACAGTTTGGGAGTGAGAAGACAACTGAGAAACTACAAAATGACCCAAATATACCTTGGTGCAAATTGAATCTAAGGACAAATTCCTGTAATGGAACATGGAATTGTATCATTCAATATTTGTGTATCTCATCTGTGTGATTCATGATTATCACTATCATGTGACAGACCAGTAATTTCTGGAAGATCTGTCCCAGTGGTTTATTACACAAAACCTTCCCATTCTATGTATTCTCTGCAGCTTTGAACATAAGTGCTGTGTTTTGTTTCCTTTCTTTTGCTGGGACAGAAAACAATTCTTCCTTGTCATAGTCCCAACACGAAGGGAAGCCAGGGCAGGGACTCAAGGATGGCAGGAATCTGGTGACAGGAACTGAGCAGAGGGGAAGGAGAAATGCTGTTTACTGGTGTGTTTCTCATCCCTTACTCAGCTCCTGCCTTCTTCAGCCCTGGCCCATCTCTCTTGGGGGACACCACCCACAGTGGGCTGGGCTGTTCTACATTAATCATTAATTGAAAAATGTCTCAATAGATCTGCCTAAATGTCAATCTGATAAAGACATTTTCCCTGTTGGCTTTCCCTCTTCTCAGATGTGAACTTGCTTCGGTCAAGTTGATGGAAACTAACCAAACACTTGACTTCCGTCTACAGTACACACAAATCACACGCTATTAATCCAGAACTTCTCATGGTTTGTTTCTCCCTAAATCATCTTAATCTCACAATATACAGCATGATATAACATTAGAAATCACAGATTCTTAATATCACTGTCCCAGTAGAACCTTTGAGATATCTTCCTTCATCCCTAAATCTATAGAAGTCAGACTTCCATCATTTACACTGTTCTCAGCATTCCTGTCCTCTGAGGTCCTATGACATCCACTGAGCCTTAATGACTAAGGTCCTCTAGCCTAAGGTTCCAGACATTTTCATAGTCCTCTTGACAACCTTGGCCAGCTTTGTCACAGTACTACCCTGTAATGAGAGTTCCTGCAGAGCTCTGCGGCTGGTTTGATTCCAGAGTGTTAGCACCTGGCTTTGATTTGCCTTTTGTGACTGCTACACTTTGTGTCCATTACCTTCTGTTTGAAGTATGTAAATTTTATCTGAGAGCTTCCTAAAGGTTCAAAGCCTTTTGCAAAACTTCATTGTGGAAGGACTCAGAAAACTGAAATATCCTGTGACTGGGAATTGCTTTGGCATTTGTCTCTTTGGGGAACTTCAGATAAGAAGTTTTGAAGCCGGGCGGTGGTGGCGCACGCCTTTAATCCCAGCACTCGGGAGGCAGAGCCAGGCGGATCTCTGTGAGTTCGAGGCCAGCCTGGGCTACCAAGTGAGCTCCAGGAAAGGCGCAAAGCTACACAGAGAAACCCTGTCTCGAAAAACCAAAAAAAAAAAAAAAAAAAAAAAAAAGAAGTTTTGGTATGTGGAAATTGACTTGCTAAAGGTGTAAATTGTTTAACAATAAAAAAAAAAAAGTCCTTTGCAAGGCTACAATTAGTCAGTCCAAAAGAGGCTGACCACCCTGTGGCTGAAAAGAGTGATCCTGATTCTTCCACAACTTGTGTGAACTGAACACCCGATACAACACTACCCCATGAACCTGGTAACCAGCTTCTGTTTGACAGTGCTCTCTGCTCCTGATAAACACCATGACCAACGCCATCTTTGGGGGCAACGGAGTTATTTTGGCTTACACTTCCATGTTATAGTCCAGCAAGGGGAAGGCAAGGGAGGCACTCAAAAAAGGCAGGAACCCAGGGAGACCATGGAGGAAGGCTGCTTACTAGCTTGTTTCTCGTGGATTACTAAGGTACCTTTTTTTATAAAATGCACACCTTCCACCATGGGCTAAGTCCTATATAGTGGATCAGGAATGGGAGGATGCTCCCACAGACTACTTTACAGCCCAATGTTTTCAAGCCACTTTTTTCAGTTGAGGTTCCTTATTATCAGATGATGCTAGGTTGGTCTAGTTGAAAACAAATTAACCAACAGAGGCTGAGTATTTAGAATGTCAAAATGCAACAATGTGATTGTTATGATTGTCTCTTAATGCCAAAACCTGTCCCTGAATGATCATGCCTTTTATGTTCATCAATTATTTATGTGCACGCATATGTTTGCTTTGTACACCACTTGTGCCAAAAAGATCAGGGGAGGGCAGCAGATCCTTCAGATCAAGAGTAATAGGAACTTGTGTGCCTTACACATGAATGCTGGCCATCAAACTCTGGTTTGCTGAAAGAGCAAGAATCTCCAAGACTATGATAAAGCTCCTTCATAATTTTTGTTTGTTTGCTTGTTTATTTATTTAGAGACAGGGTTTCTCTCTGTAGCCCTAGCTGTCCGGGTACTAGCTCTGTGTACTAGGCTGGCCTTGAACTCACAGAGGTCTGCCGGCCTCTGTCTCCCAGTGCTGGGTTTAAAGGCCACCGCCATCCTTCCACCTTCATAGTTCTTAATGAAGCATAGTCAACACTCTGCTTCTTTACATGTGACAGTGGTTTAAAATGTTGTAATATTGTTCTCGACATTGGAGCCCTTCTGCTTTTTGCCTCTCTAATAGTAAAGTTGTAGTGGACCACATGACCCAGCCTCCGTTATTTCACTTGTTTACAGTAATGCTCTTCTCATTTTTTGCAGAACTCGGGTGGTTGAGAAAGACTGTGGATATGAATGTGATACTCGGTGTGATAACAACTGTCAACCAATTCCAAAGAATATGATTAATGAATTCATGCCTCATATAATAAGAGGATATGAAAGCCTATGGCATGTAAGAAACATCATAGATCATTCATTCTCACATGTGTATCTCAGAGTCCAATCTAGAGGGAAACAACCTCAATATAAGGAAGCTTTTATACATCAGAAACATTGGGAAAATATCAGTAATTCTGAATCTCTTCAGTTACTAGAAACTTTTCCTAGAGAGAAACCTTACAAGAATCAGCAATGTAAGGAAGCCTTTAGGAGTCTCCCTTCTGATAAGCCTCACAAGAGAAAACAACATGGAGATAAATTCAATCAGAACTTATTAAGGAGATATACAGATAGCCCAAAAGATGATGGAATCCACACGGAAGTGAAATCATTTGTTCATAAGCACAGTGAAGAAGTCTTTATTGATTCCAGTAACCTTATCAACCCTGAAAAAGGTCATATTGGAGAGAAAAGGTACATTTGTAAGCAGTGTGGGAAAACATTTAAATATGCTTCATGTTTTGAGAAACATAAAGTAACTCACAGAGAAGAAAAGCTGTATACATGTAAGCATTGTGGAAAAGCCTTTACCCGATCCAGTTATCGTAACATTCATGAAAAGAGTCACAGTGGAGAGAAACCTTATGCTTGTAAGCACTGTGGCAAAACCTTTGCCATTTTGAGTTCATGTAGCACTCATGAAAGAATTCACACTGGAGAGAAGCCTTATGCATGTAAGCATTGTGGAAAAACATTCACCAGTCTAACTTCCTGTAGAATTCATGAAAGAATTCACAGTGGGGAGAAACCTTATGCTTGTAAGCACTGTGGCAAAACCTTTGCCATTTTGAATTCATGTAGCACTCATGAAAGAAATCACAGTGGAGAGAAGCCTTATGCATGTAAGCATTGTGGAAAAGCCTTCAGCCATTCCAGTTATCGTAACATTCATGAAAGGGGTCACACTGGAGAGAAACCTTATGCATGTAAGCACTGTGACAAAACCTTTGCCATTTTGGGTTCTCTTATCACTCATGAAAGAACTCACACTGGAGAGAAGCCTTACATATGTAAGCATTGTGGAAAAGCCTTCACCCAAGCCAGTTATTGTAACATTCATGAAAGAATTCACACTGGAGAGAAGCCTTATGCATGTAAGCACTGTGGTAAAGCATTTACCAATTCCAATGCTTGTAACATCCATGAAAGAATTCACACCGCACAGAAGCCTTACATATGTAAGCACTGTGGAAAAGCCTTCACCCAAGTCAGTTCTCGTACCATTCATGAAAGAATTCACACTGGAGAGAAGCCTTATGCATGTAAGCACTGTGGAAAAGCCTTCAGCCAAGCCAGTTATCGTAACATTCATGAAAGAATTCACACTGGAGAGAAGCCTTAAACATGTAAACATTGTGAAGAAACCTTTGCCAATTTCAGTTGGTATATCACTCATGAAAGGATTCACACTGAGTGACAATTTATGCATGTAAGCATTGTGGAAAAGCCTTCTCCCACTCTAGTTGTTTTAACATTCATAAGAGGTGTCGCACTGAACAGTAGTTTTATTTATATTATATAGGTATGGTGGAAAAGCCTTCTTGGTAATTAGATTCATGGGAGTAGCCATTTTCTGGATGTCATTTGTGTAGACTTTGTTCCCCAAAGTTGTATAGTTTCTGTATGTCTGTTGTGTTTGTGTGTATGTGTTCCCATGCATGTAAGTGCCTGAGGTCAGAAGAGGGTGCAGGATCCCCTGGAGCTGGAGTTAGAAGCAGTTGGGAGCTGAGTGAGCACAGTACTAGGGTACAAACTGCAGTACTTTCGAGGAGCGGCAAGTACTTTTAACCTTGACACAGTCTTACCATCAACTTCATTTATGGATATTCTATGGTTTGTACTTCGCAGTATTCGTCAAGTACAGAATTGAAGTTTTCTTTTTCAGTTTTTGCTGATGCTTTTATTTTTTGGCTGATTCATGAATATCTAAATATTTCAGTGATCAGTAAGGAAATAGTTATTCAAGATGATTGATTATCATCCTTCTGCACCTGCATAAATTTGTGGGAGCCACAGTACTCACAGGAAAATTGAGACAGAAAAATTAGAAATTGCAGGAGGTGTAGGGATTTATATATAAAAGACAGTGGCAGCTGAGAGACTAGCAGCTTTAATCTACCTAAGTTTCATTTATCCTAAAGATCACCTTTAGAAAATCCCAGTTTTAGATCTTGGAGATGACTACTAAGTTAATGGCCCATAAAAGCTGTCACTTGAACACTTCTACCTGCCCTCCCTCGTTTTGTCCTCACCTAGTTGTCAAGCCACAGTAGCAATAGGGCATACAGTTCAGGCTATTCCAAACCTCCTGTTTGTGTTCCTGTGCAAGTCATTGTAAAGATACACAAGAACCTAGAAGGCATGCTTGCTCTGCACACGCAGATCACCTCACCCATATGAATACCTTAATTTAAATGTAGATAATATTGTCCATCTTTGAATATAAGGTGCTAAAATAACTTTATTTGCAAAAGAAGCAATAAATAGAAGGCATGGCGAGCTCCAGAGTTAAATTCTTCAATGTTCCTACATCATCACTACAGAAGGACTTCCGTGTGAAAGGACCAAGCAGACTCCATTACAGGCTGCCCAGTCTTCTCTCAGAGATTAGGCCTCAATTTCAGTTTCCTGAGACTTGAGCAAGCAGTTTCTGGGAGGGCCATGAGCAAAAGACAATCACTGATGTCTGTGCCAGCAGGGACAGGGAAATAGGACGCACTGAACTTGGGCCACTGAGCCAGTCCCCACAGTCAGTACATGCTAGCCCAGCCAGCCCCCATGGCAGCTCAAGGACAAAGCCTGGGACTTGTCCAGGCCTGCCCAAAAATGGATAACTGTAACTCCCAACTTACCCTAGCCAATTAAAAGTTACTAACATGACTGACACTCACATAAACCAATCCTGAGTCTGTTCCTATGTAGTCTGTAGACCCCGAGACACCACACCCCCCCCCCCCCCCCCGCTAGCTTTACTGCTTATAAATACCCTACCCCCTTGCTACTCGGGGTCTCTCCTGCTCTGCTGCATCAGACAGATGGAGAGGCCCGGGTTAACTCGAAATAAAAAACACTCTTTGCTTTTGCATCAGATTTGGTCTCTTGGTGGTCTTTGGGAGACTCTGGCTACAACATTGTGTCCATGTGATATTGAGGTTTGTGAATGTGTTTCCACTTTTGAATGTAGACATTCTTTGTCTGATTTTAAGCCTTTTCAAAATTTGTTGAAAATTGCTGCCATGTCATTTCATTTTTCTATGCATTCAGTAATTGTATTCTCTTCTTGGTATTTCAGTTTTCTTTTTATAAAATGGTCACATTGAGTAGGACGTGGTAGACGAAACCTTTTATCCCAGAACTCTGGAGGCAGAGGCAGGTGATGGGAGCTCCAGGCTAGCCTGGTCTATATTGGGTGTTTCAGACCAGTCACTGCTCCATAACAGAGAGGCTCTGAATCAAAGAACAAAACACAACCAAATAAGGAAATGGATAGGTTTAAGTGTAAGGTTAAACTATTGTGTTTGCATGGAAGGCCCTCTTTCACATTGCTGTGTCTGGAGAGAACTCAGGATTCCTTCTACCCCAACTCTATTGGTTTTGGCCTCGGGATCTCCAATCAGGAATATCCAGGCCTATGTCTCTTTCCTTAATCAGTGTTGCTGTTACTTCCCTTCATCAAATGTCCGCTGAGGTGCATGGATAAGCCTCACCATTGCCACTGGGTTTGATTGAATCCAGTGTAGATGCTGAGGTGTGTGGTGTCGGCTCCTTCCACGTTCACGTCTACGGACAGACTTTAGGCCTATAGGGAGGACACCTTGACCCATCAGAAACAGGAAAGACAGTGTCCACCGCTCTTGGAGTCCTGAGTTGTTGCTTGTGACAGAGCAGGGGCTGTGGCTCTGTGGCGTTGATGTTCCCCTGGCACTGTGCGGACAGGCGTGCACCAGAGAGCGCTGCACTGGCCTCCTCCTTGTCAAGGAACCGGAACTGTGGGCAAAGCAGGCAGCTGTGCACAAGGCCCGTTCTCTCCCAGGGAAACTGCTTTGTCTCAGGCTAGCTTCTTGCTGAGATGAAACAGCACCTGGAACCTGTGCCTTTTCAGAGCTTGGAGAGCTGTCATGTTGGTGACACTGTGTCCAGACAGTGGTGTGCTCTCTCCTTTAGAGCTATGTCTGTGCTGCTTTAGAGTTTTCCTGTCGTCACCTTTGTGATGTTTTTGTTTTGCTTAGTACTGAACCCAAAGCTATGTCTGGCATATGGCCAACACAGGCTTTGGTATTAGGCTACATTCCCCAAGCAAAAACTCTTCAGTGTGTGTGTGTGTGTGTGTGTGTGTGTGTGTGTGTGTGTGTTCTGTCCTTTTAAAAATGATGATGGGAGAGGACTGGGTCAAAATTCCCATTCACGGAGGAAGAGAATTTTAAATTAGATTTCTTTTTTCACTAATCAGTTCTTTGGCAAAAATTGGGATATTTGAAACGCCCTTCCAAGCTTGCCCTTTGAGAGCCCTGTGAAGGGGCTCGTGGGCTTGGGAATGGATTGCTTCTTGCTTGTTTTACACTAGCTTGCTTCTCCAAGTTGAAGAGCTTGAATGAAGGAGTACTTAATCAGTAATTAATCATTTTACAGGATGAACTTCTTTAGAGGCCAAATAGTATTTTCATTAGTGTTAGATTTTAGGGTACAGGAGACAAAAGGCTGAAAGAGACCAGAGTGTGACCTCAACAGACAACACACACAGCAAGCTGTACCTGCTTTTGCCGTGCAGGGAAGCTGTGCAGTGCAAGAAAGCTGCCTGGCACCTTTCTAAGAGGGTCCTGGGGTCAGGAAGTTGCAGCGCCTTGTTGTACTCAGCCTTGGTATGCAGACTCTCCTTTCTGAAATCATTAGCCCAAGGAAGTCAGACTCCCTTGGGAAACAGGTAGTCTCAGCAGATTTTCTCTCTGGCCTGACCCATAATGGTTGAGAATTTCATGCCTTCTTCCATCCCTTCATGTGGGGTTTAAATGGTCAACAAGCCCAGTTGTGATAATCTTTTTCACAGGGGCACTTTGGAACATCTGAAGACTTGTGTTACTTAGATAGGAGGACAGTCACTTACAAAATGATTGTGATTAGTCAAAACAGTCCCTCTCATATGAAGAACATTTTCAATGGTCATATTTAGAGGCCAAATTTGGTAGACTGCTGAATAAGATATTTGTGGATTTTACTCTTTTATTTTTCTTAAATGGACAATGTGAATAAGGGTTGGAAAGATGGCTCAGTATTTAAGAGCACAGACTTCTCTTTCAGAGGACCACAGCATGTGCATGGTGGCTCACAACCGTCTGTGACTCCAGTTCCAGGGTGTACAGTCCCATCATTTGGCTTTCTAGGGCACAAAGTGCACATGAGGTGCACTGATGTAAATGCAAGAAAACCATCCATACTCAGATGTAACACGAATTGCTACATAATCTTATTAATAAAAAACCCGGAGCCAGATGTTGGGGTGATTACTGAAAGATCAGAGGAACAGAACAAGCCACATTCAACCTCACCTTAACCAACTCCTCAGCCACCAGAGCGAGCTACTTCCTGTATACTCACACCTATATACCTTTCTGTGCCCTACCACCTTACTTTCTCCCTCTGCCCAGCTCTATCACTTCCTTTCTGTCTGTATAGACCTCCAGACTTATATGGTTGACTAGCCTTGGGATCATAGGCATGTGCCACCATGCTTGGCTCTGTTCCTAGTGTGGTCTTCAATTCACAGAGATCCGGATGAATCTCTGCCTCCCGAATGCTAGGATTAAAGGTGTGGGTTACCACTACCTGATCTCTGTTTAATATAGTAGCTGGATTTTTCCTCTGATCCCCAGATATGGGGTGCACAAATAAAATATTACCACACTCAGGAAATGAAATAAATAAATCTTAATAGGCATATGAGTGGCAGTATTATTCTGGGGAATATCCCGATGTTGTGGTCCATCAGCAACAGGAAAGTGTGAGTGTGCCCTGGACTCCTGGAATTGTGGGTTGTGCATTTGTGCCATTGCTGAGGCTGTGAACCACTGCCTTGATGGTCCCCTGGCACTGTGCAGTGTGCCCTGGTCTCCTACACTGGCTTTGTCTTTCCTGAAGCAATGGAATTGTGTGCAAAGCAGGCAGCCAGGCCTCTGGCCCTGTTTTGTTCCAGGGAATCTACTTCATTTCCAGGCCACTCTCTTCTTGGGGTGAAAAGGCTTCTGGGACCTGTGCCCCCCTACTGCTTGCTGTGCTGCCAGGTTGGTGACACTGCACCCTGTCTGGTGTGAGGGACATGAGCGGTGTGCTCTCTCATTGCTCTCCCTCATGGCTATCTCTGTGCTGCTTTTGATTCTTCCTGACATCATGTTTGTGAGTTTATATTCTTCTTAGTATTGAACCACAAGCCAGGCCTGACAGAAGATAAACAATGGTTTTGTCATTAGGCCTCATCCCTCCATTCCCAACTCCCAATCTCCCAAGTGTGTGTGTGTGTGTGTGTGTGTGTGTGTTCTGTCCCTTTTAAAAATGATAATGGGAAAGGACTGGATTGTTCTCTCTGTAATAGTAGGTCAAAATTGCCAGTCACAGAGGAAAAGAACTTTCAATTGGATTTTTTTTAAGTGACCTTTCCTTAGGCCAAAATTGGAGTTTTTGAAAAGCTTTGTCAGCCTTGACCTTTGTGTGCCCTGTGAAGGGGATCTTGGGCTTGTGGTTGAATAGTTTTGTTGCTTCTCCAAGTAGAAGAAATTGCATAAGGGAGTACTTCATGAGTACTTAATCCTTTTTCCCAGAGGAACGTCTTTGGAGAAAAAAAAATAGTGTTTCCAATAGTTTTAGATTTCACAGTGAGGAGTTAGGAGACAAAAGGCTGGAAAGAGACCAGAGTCTGACCAAGCAGAGGACACTGGTCATTAGCACAGACCCCAACGACACTGACTTTCCTGCTGTGCAGGGAAGCTGTGTACTGGGATCAAGCTGCCTGGGACCCTTTAAAGGTCCCTGGGAGGGGCTTGGGACTGAGGAAGTTGATGCAGCTTCCTGGGCTGTGTTGGTGTGTAGTCTCTCCTTCCTGAAGTTATTTGCCCACGGGAGACAGGCTCTCAGCAGACATTCCTCTCCTGAGATGGTTGAGTAAGACAGGCTGTAGTCTCCTGGGAATGCTGTGTTTACAACCAAGATACTCTGTCAAATAGAAGGATGTGTGTACAATATTATTCCTGGACATTCATAGACATGAGTATTCAAATTCTTTTTTATTTATTTTTCTATTATCAGCTTGATACAGTATAAATTCTTATCTTAATAGTGAAATGTTTCATTGAGGCTTGCTCAGTAATTGAGTAAAATCAAAACTTATAAGTCACAGTCATCCTAGGGTCCCCCCCATGCTATATATATATAGATATATAGCCTCCATGGTTCTGTGGGTTGCAGTCTGATTGTTCTTTGCTTTATATCTAGAATCCACTTATGAGTGAGTACATACCATGTTTGTCCTTCTGGGTTTGGGTTACCTCACTCAGGATGATTTCTAGTTCCATCTATTTGCCTGCAAATTTCATGCTGTCATTGTTTTTCTCTGCTGAGTAGTACTCCATTGTGTATATATACCCCATTTTCTTAATCCATTCTTCAGTTAATAGGCATCTAGGTTGTTTCCAAGTTCTGGCTATTACAAATAGTGCTGCTATAAACATAGTTGAGCATGTATCTTTGCGGTATGATTGAGCATTCCTTGGGTATATGCCCAAGAGTGGTATGGCTGGGTCTTGAGGTAGTTCGATTCCCAATTTTCTGAGAAATGGCCATACTGATTTCCACAGTGGTTGTACAAGCTTACATTCCCACCAACAGTGGAGGAGTGTTCCCTTTCCTCCACATCCTCTCCAACATTGACTGTCATTGGTGTTTTTGATCGTAGCCATTCTGACAGGTGTAAGGTGGTATCTCAGAGTCGTTTTGATTTGCATTTCTCTGATGGCTAAGGATTTTGAGCATTTCTTTAAATGTCTTTCAGCCATTTGTGATTCTTGTTTTGTGAATTCTCTGTTTAGCTCTTTAGCCCATTTTTTAATTGGATTGTTCAGTATTTTGATGCCTAGTTTCTTGAGTTCTTTATATACTGTGGAGATCAATCCTCTGTCAGATGTGGGGTTGGTGAAGATCTTTTCCCATTCTGTAGGCTGCCTTTTTGTCTTATTGACCATGTCTTTTGTTCTGCAAAAGCTTCTCAGTTTCGAGAGATCTCATTTATTAATTGTTGTGCTCAGTGTCTGTGCTGTTGGTGTTATATTTAGGAAGTGATCTCCGGTGCCAATGAGTTCAAGAGTATTCAAATTCTTTACCATTTCAGGTTGTCATTGTTGCTGTTTTTACTCTCTTGCTTGGGTTATTTCTAAATAATTCTTTTCATGTGACTATGAATGGGATTTTGTTACTGATTTTGTCTTTCCCCCTAGTCTTTACTGGAGCACAGAAATGCTGTTGCTTATTGAATGTTAATATTAATCTTGTCATGTTACTGAAAGTATTAAATGGTTAAAAAAGGTGGGTACATTTCACAGTTCCCTCTGTATTTTAGTGTAAATTCTTGCTCAAATTGAAATGAGTATTAGCAGTATACTAGATAATTCTAGCTAATTATAGGCAAAATAATTGCATATAAGATAAGAAGACCAACTTTGAGGGTTAAATACTTATTAACTTTATGTTCATTTTTACATTTATAATGTAAAATTTAAATTTATAAATACTTACATTGTGTATGAAAAAGTACACTTTCATCTGAAAGTGTATACACATCAGAAGTATGAAATGGTGAATGGGTCTTGGGCTTCTAGAATCTTTGATGGCAGTTGGGGACACTAACTACTTATGCGGCACTAGCACCTGAAGTTTCCCCTGGTGCTGGAATATAGAGTATGACCCAGCAATGCCGGTGCCCACTTCTATTATGAACATCAGCTGATGGACCTCCAGGCTGATTCTTTTCTTAGTTATTGGAAGTAGATCAACAATGGCCATGTGTGTGTATGTATCTGTGGTAGATGTTTGGACTCTTCATTATATGTGGAGATATGTATAGTTTGTTGAAATGATAATTCTGTATTTTACTTTTGAGGCAAACTCACAGTTATTTGCTTGTTAATTATTAGCAGTTTAAACTCCCACCAACACTAAGTATTCACTTTTCCTCATCCTTGAGTGGGTTTGAGGTCCTCAGACTTGCATGGCAACCTTTATCATGCATACCCATATCCTAGCCCTACAGACATCTGTTTTGTTTTATTAATAAAAATCTAAACAAAACCTTTTAAATATGTTTGTTTTGGGGGGATTTTCTGCATATAAGTGATGTATTTTAATCAGCTTTATTCCTTACACCCCGAGCAGCCATCTCTTAATTTACTTGTGTTTTGTTTTTGTTTTTGATTGCACACTGAGTTCAGTTACTGCTGTCCAAATGTGTGTGGCTATCCACAGGGCATGGGAAACCTACTGGTGGTCACATTCCGGAAGAAAAATGACTCTCTTTCCTTTCAAAGCCATCAGTTGCCAATACCTTCTTACCTAGGGGTGGCCTTCATGAAGATCAATCTCATTCTGCTTGATTTTTTAACTGATGTGATCGCAAGTGTTTTGGGAATTTTAGAATTTGTCACGTGCATTGTAGAATACTTTTTTGTGAAATTGAGTTCATCTCAATGAGAGTCCTCTTCTTTACCTGTGTCTTTGTCCAGTGAACTTCTACAAAAACACAATATTCATATTTATCATAGACAATTGTTATTGTGTAGTATTAACTCAGTAATATTGCAGTTGTTTCCAGCTGATGTTCCAAGGGACACAGGAAGAAAAAGAAAGCAGAGGAGACAAAGACAAAACGAAACATTCTCCATCAGTTCCAAGAGGCTGGAGACTTGGGCCAGAGGAATTGTCCTAAATTGACACTGAGGAGTCCTGCATTGTTTGTGATTTGGCAGAGTCATATATTAATCCACTTTTCTCATATTTATATTGATGTATCCAATCCTGGTGAACATCCTGACAGAGGCAGTTCATTTTTAGCCAACTTGTAGGACATGGAGGCCTCAGGTTGATGATTTTTTTTTTTTTTTTTTTTTGACAAAACTGATTAGATTGAGGCCATCCGTGTGACAATGGAGAGGGGGTAGAAAGTAGTAATGGGAATTTTTAGTAGTGAGAGAGGAAAATTTATTTACTTCCCTTACCTACCTAAAGTACTTAATTGGTTGTTGGGTCTGGGTGGGGTATTCCTGAAGGGACTCTAGCTGGCCCAATAATGGCAAACATGGCTCTGGGAGACCTTGCCCTTCTCCCCCATTCCCTCTGCCTTGCTAAAACCCACTAGATTATATTACTAAAGCTAGCCACCAAGGTCTGTTCCCTTATTTGGCCACTTCCTCCTCCTGAGGCTGACTACCAAGGTCCAGCTATCAAAGTGTTGAAGTTCCAAAATCAAAAGACCCCTTTGGTTCACCTAATTAACATGCCCAATCAGAACATTCCACCACATCCTAGCCCATTCTAACACAGACCTCCCTTTTTTCTCTTCTTAAAAATTACACCTGCAAGGTCATTTGCTGTTTTTTGTTCTGCCTGAGTCAGAAAGCAGCTACTTTAACTTTTCTTCCTCACTTAATAAAGGATCTTTCTGTTAAAACAAATGTTTGTGTATGATTTATGCATAATCTGGGGTCTGGGAGGGTGCTCCCACTATGCAGAGGGGCTCACTTTCAATTCCCATTTAGAGAGTTACTTTATTAAAAGCAAAGGCTTAGTACAAGTCAGAAATAATGCAGCGAAAGATGTCAGCAGACTACACGACTAAGGGTAGGCAAGGGTATCTGTTATCTGGTGGGGGCTTTGAAAGAAAGAGAATTTGGTTGTCAAAGTACATAATACCCTTGTTGGTTCCTAGGGTTTCCCTGGCAACAGGTTTCTCCATAACCCCAAAATGGGCCCCCCATCTCTTTAGTTACTCTCCTCCTCCATGTCCCTCACAACCTACCTCCCACACTTAGCCTACCTAACCTGCTCCCTCAAGTTCCCATCCCTCTATTCTCCCCTTCCCCACTCCCAGTTTACCCAGGAGATCTCCTCTATTTCCCCTTCCCAGGGAAATCCATGCATCCCTCTTTGGGCCCTCCTTGTTATCTAAACTCTCTGGGGCTGTGGATTGGAGGTTGGTTATCCTATACTTTACTCCTAATACTCACTTATGAGTGAGTACATACCATGTTTGTCTTTCTGGGTCTGGGTTATTCTGAATGATTTTTTTCTAGTTCCATCTATTTGTCTGCAAATTTCATGAGGTCACTGTTTTTTTATAGCTGAGTAATACTCCATTGTGTAAATGTACCACATTTTCCCTATCCATTCTTCAGTTGAGGGTCATCTAGGTTGTTTCCAGGTTCTGGCTATTACAAGTAATGGGGCTATGAACATAGTTGAGCAAATGTCTTTGTGGTATGATTGCACATCCTTTGGGTATATGCTCAAGATTGGTATAGCTGGGTCTTGAGGAAGATTAGTTCCCAATTTTCTGAGAAACTGCCATATTGATTTTCCAAGTGGCTGTATAAGTTTACACTCCTACCAGCAGTGGAGGAGTATTCCCCTTACTCCACATCCTCTCCAACATAAGCTGTCTTCAGTGTTTTTTATCTTAGCCATTTTGACAGGTATAAGATAGTATCTCAGAGTCTTTTTTATTTGATTTTCCCTGATGACTAAGGATGTTGAGCAATTCCTTAAATGTGGCCATTTGATATTCTTCTGTTAAGAATTCTCTGTTTAGATCTGTACCCCATTTTTAAATTCGATTGTTTGGTATTTTGATGTCTAGTTTCTTGGGGTTTTTGTTTGTTTGTTTGTTTGTTTGTTTTTACAATGATAACCCCAGCTAAGATTTCTAGCAATAGTGGAGGAGGGTTTCTAAACTGGCCATCTACTGGAATCAGATTGGTGACTGCCCTAATTGTCATCAGAGATACTTTATCCAGTAACTGATGGAAGCAGATGCAGAGATCCACAGCCAAGCACTGGGCTGAGCTCTGGGAGTCTTGCTGAAAAAAAGAAAAAGGGATTGTATGAGCCAGGGGCGTCATAACAGGGGAACCCACAGAGAGAGTTGACCTGAGTTCATGGCAGCTCATGGACTCTGGATCAACAATTAGGGAGCTTCCAATGAACTGATCCAGGCCCTCTGAATGCGTGTGACAGTTGTGTAGCTTGATCTCTTTGTAAAGCTCCTAGCAGTGAGATCAGGATCTGTCCCTGGTGCTTAGCTGGGTTTTGGGAACCTGTTCTTCATGCTGGATTACTTTGCCCAGCTTTGACACAAGGGAAGGAGCTTGGTCCTTCTCAACTTGATATGCCATACTTTGTTCAAGCCCATGGGGGGCCTGCCCCTTTCTGAATGGAGGTGGAGGAGGGGTGGAAGGGGATGAGATGGATGGGAAGTGGGGTGGACCAGGAGAAAGGAGAGAGGGGAAACTGTGGTTAGTATGTAAAATAAGTGAAAAAATATTTTAAATAAAATATTTTTTAAAAGTATATAAAATACACAGAAATCAATGTTTTTACTGAGAGGATTACGTTTTGTAATCCTAGCTGCTGTGGGATGTCTTTCTGTATGCTGTGAATATGTGTTGCTGTGATTGGTTAATAAAGAAGCTCCTCTGGCCTATGGCGAGTCAGGTCATATCCAGGCAGGAAATACAAAAGAGACACAGGAAAAAGAAAGGAGAGAGGAGAGAGGCCAGCTGCCACCAAAGGAGAAGCAAAGTGCCAGCAGAATTGTGATGCCACAGCTGTGTGGCAAAATATAGATGATTAGAAACGGGTTAATTTAAGATGAAAGAGCTAGCTAGCAAGAAGCCTGCCATAGGCCATACAGTCTGTAAATAATATTAAGCCTCTGATTGATTATTTTATAAGTGGCTGGGGAACCGCGGGACCAGGCAGGACTGGAGAAACCTTCTGGTTACACCTAGCTAACTACATATGATATTCTCCTTTGTACTGATTTTTAAAATGTGCAGGCCCAATTACTTAAATGATGAAATTGTAACAACAGACAAATAAATAAAAATTATTCTAGAACATTTATTTTGAAAACAGTTTGCCTTATTGTACTTGCACCTCATACTTCTTCATTGTGAATCAGCTTGTGTCCACTGTTTTCCAGCAGGTATTTAAATACAAGAAGGAGTTATGAAGGCATTAAGAAAGGAACTGCTTATTGCTATTTTTAAAGCATAGATAGATACAGCCCACTAATAATGATTATTCAAAGAAGGCTACCCACAGATTGGTAGATTTATTGTTCAGAGAGTGCTGTGTGCAGAGCCCAAGTCAATAAGAGTCCCAGGTGCTATGGGATGATCTTTCTGTGTGCTGTGAATATATGTTGATACCATTCGTTAATAAAAAAGCTGCTTTGGCCTATGGTAAGAAAGGTTATGGCCAGGCAGGAAATCCAAGAGAGATACAGGGAGAAAAAAGGCAGAGTCCAGATAGATGCTTAGAGCTTCCAGGGTAACAAGATGTAATGGAACACAGGTGAAGCCACAAGACATGTGGCAATGCATAGCTTAATAGAAATGGGTTAATTTCAGATGAAAGAGCTAGTTAATATTAAGTCTGAGGCATAGACCAAGCAGTTTGCAATTAATATAAGCCTCTGTGTGTTTATTTGGCACTGAGTGGCTGCAAGACACAGGAAACCTTCCAGCCACTCCCAGGTTGTTGAGTTTCCCCCATGTTACCTGCTTCACTATTGTCCCAGTGCATAGTACTAACTTGTTACTAATTCCAACTGTTTCCTTTCTTTAAAAATTTAGCTTGCTGACATTCTTTTCCTCTACCAAAGTACTCCACAATCTTTACATTCAAGTTCATTTCAAGTTTTCTGATATAGGTCAGAATGAAGTTGTATTCTTGAATCTAATTGCACAGGAATGGCCCTTACTCTAGTTCCTGAAAGAGTCCTTGTTCCCCCATGGAACCTTTCTGATCTGTGCCTCCTCTGTAGGCATCTCTTTCAGCATTTTTGTTTGTGATGCATACTAGAATGAGTCTTTCAGCTTTGTGTTCAGTGTGTTTATTTTGGCATGACAACAATTGCTGCTTGACAATGTTCTAGCATTTTGACTTTGCGGATCACAATTTTCCAGCACCCCTTTACTTTCATTTTTAATGATTCCCACTATTACGTCTTTCCCTTTGAGAAATTTTGTGCAGACTTTGGTGAAGGATGAAATTGTGTACAGTGGTACTTTCTTTAAACCAAATAATTCTTTGAAAAAAATCCCCTCTACCATGAAATCATATAGCCTGATAACTCCACCTACTACTATACAAGTTAACACCAAGCTGCTAGAAAATTTAAATAACATATGCTTGATATGATATATTTGATAATCAACATTTGTAGATTCCCAAGGTCTTCTCAGGTTCACAGTAATGTTTGTCTAGCTTCATCTTTGCTCACTTTAAGGTTTAGCTATATAGATAAACTAAGCCATAAATATTCTGTAATGGAGTATCTGATCCTCCTAGAAAATCCTTTTTCCAAGGCCAGGCATTTAGACAAAAGTCCCCATTCCCTCAGGAGCTTGAATAAATTCCTGCTTACTAAAAAGGGAGTCATTATCTCTAGCAAGAGGAACTTGTGGCCCTACCATTAATAATGACTGGTGCCTATTAACTTGTCAAGGTCAGTGCTAGCTTTCTCAACCCCTGATCTCAAGCCACACCCAAGCTCATATGCCTTCTTTCTTCCACTTAATTCTTTGTGCTACAATAGACTATTAAACGTGTATTCTTTTTTCAATAAATGGGCAGCCATCCTGATTCACCCTCAGATCATGTCAGTCTCCTTCTCCATCACACCCCTCACCCCAAACAACTCCAAACCTCTTCTGTGGAACATGAACCCCACTAGAGCTGGACTCAGGCAAATTTTCATGTCAAAGAAAAATTTCTTGCGAATGCTTGCACAGTCCTCCCAAAACAAGTTAAAAAATACCCAAGGAGAACCTGTTTAGGTTTACTTACACCAATGTTTTTACTTTTTCATATGTAATTCTTATATTAGGTTTTTTATCTGGCTATCATTAATATGAGAAAAGTGACTTAAGGTGGAAAGAGTTTTTTTTCAGTCTCACAATTGAAGGGTACAGTCCTCAAAATGGAATTGGTCAAATCACACACAGTCAGGGATAGAGTGTAAATGGAGTTTCTTTCTCTGTTCCACCCTATTTCATAGCTGCTTCCAAATAATCACTCAAAGGCTTATATTAAGTATAAAAACTTGGTCAGTAGCTCAGGCTTATTACTAACCATTAAATTAATGAATCATGATCCTCATTAGTTTTAACAATAAACACCCAGAATCAGAAACAGAGGGTGAAAGATTAAAGAAGCAGAGTAGCAGCCACTAGACTTTGTACCTCCATGAAATCCCAGACTGAATAGGGCATCCTGTCTCTATGAATCCTCAGACTGAGTGGGGGCTGAGACCCTGTTTCTACCTGTCTTATATTTTTGTTTCCACTTCCCTAGTCATGGGATTAAAGGCTTGAGCCACCACGACCTGACACTGTTTCTCTTTAAGACTGGTTCAATCTTGTGTAGCCCAGGGTGGCTTTGAACCACTGATCTTCCTGCTTCCTCCTCCCAAGTGATGGGATTAAAGGTGTGTGCCACCACTGCCTGACCTCTACAGTAAGCTAGTGACTAGCTCTGCCTTCTGATCTCCAGACAAGCTTTATTTGTCAGAATACAAACTAAATACCATACAACATTAACCTATATTTCTCATCTATGTTTTGCCATGTGGTTCGTGGCTTGTTATTTTTATTTTCTACACATCTTGCTTCCTGAGTAGCTTGTTGGCTGTGTCTGCCCCGACACTGCCCTTCTTTATTTCTAGCCTCAGTTTGATTGTACCACTTAACTTTATCTTGCCTCACCATTAGCCAAACATCTTTATTATCAACCAATGAGATCAACACATATTCACAGCATACAGAAGGACATCTTACAGGATTTCCCCCTTTCTGTCTAATTGAAAAGGAAGGTTTTAACTTTAACGTAGTAAAATTACATATAACAAAACAATTATCAAGCAAGAATTACAGTTACAATATTTAGTCTATTTGTATTTGACAAAATTAGAGAAAACATTCAATTATCTATCTTATATCAGTGAGTCTAAAGATTCATATCTAATTTATTTTTTATCTTTTAAGGAAAACTATAATTATAAATATCTAGTCTTCAACTCCACCAAAGACCCCAGAAGGATATAATATTACCTGAGTAAACAGGAAGTGCATTGGAAGCAACTTCCAAAACTCTAGAAATGACAGAGACATCTAGCTACCTGGCCAGTCATCTAAAGTTCTTCTGTACCATTGGGGCATCCATCTTTAGCCTATAGACCTAGAGTATTTGCAGACTTTTTCTGAAGGAGAAGATTTGAAGGACTGTCCTGCCTATATTGGCAAAGCTCATCAGTCACTTTTCTTCATGTCCTGTAAAATGTCTGGCAGTTGTTTCTGACCATCCCACCTTGTTTTGGCAAAGTTTAGTGGTCACTTTTCTGTGGATCCTGCATATCCAGTTTATACAGGATACTCTCAAGCAGTCCAGGCAAGAGCAGTTTCTTTCCTAAATGTCTAGCCTTTCTACACTGAAAGAAAACTCCATAAGGAATTTCTTCAATGTGCATCATTTCTGAAGTAAATTGGTGCTGCCAGGAGCAGATGTGTCTTATTGTCATGAAAACCCTTAGGTTAACAAAACATTCTAAATGCTTATTCTATTGGTCTTTGAAGTATTTGAAGATTACCTATCTATTTGAAATATATTGTTGTATACCTAGAAAGTATAAGTAATACGATTATAAATGTGACTATTATAGGTGACTATGTATTAGTCTGTATTTTTAATTATACATTTTAAAATGAGATGCATAAACATAATACCTTAAACAAAAGTAGAAATATACATACAGTATAACAAAATTGACTTTAAATTTTTATCATTAAACTAAAATCCATACCAATGTAAAATATTTTGAGATTATCAGATTTTTTTGGATTAAAGTAGATTCAATAATTCATCAGAATAATCTACCCTTTCCCCCATCATTTCTATACCATATCCCTTTTTCTTCTTAGAAAGAGATTGACTGTGACCATTAACAACTTATAATCAACCAAGCTTGAATGAAAACAAACAGTCATAAACAATATTTTGGGAATTTAGGTGTAGTTTTGTAGGCTACTTCCTGTTGATTTGTGGCTCTGGTAATCTTATGAGGATGCTAAGAAAATTTAGAATTATGATCAAGTTCTGACTCAGGTATTTTGTGCAACTGATCCATCTCAGCCAGCAGTCTTGAAACTGTTTAGATGCAGAACTCCCAACTCCAATATGGAGTTAAAGTCATGTACTACTCTAACCTGTGGTCATTTTTTTTTTTTTTTATTAATGATTGATATAAGTAGGCCCAGTTCATTAGGGACACTGCCACCCCAGGGCAGATAGTCCTCCATGGTATAAAGTAGCAGGCTGAGCTACCTATGAGGAACAAGCCACTAATTAATATTTTCCATGTCTTCTGTTTCATTTTCTGTGCCCGGTTTCATGCCTTTGCTTCCTACTCTAATTTCCTTTGACTATGATGTGGGATTGGAAGTGAAGATAATCTTTATTTTCCAAGTTGACTGTGGTCCTGGTGTTTTATCACAGCCATAGAAACCCTTACTAACACAAGGACATATCTAGTATAATATCAGAAGACAAACTTCAAGACAAAACTAGTCTGAAGAGGGTCACTTAGTGCTTATCAGAGGAACAACCTGCCAAGAGGAATTTACATCCTAAGCACACATGCCACACACATTGGTGTAATTAATTCCAGAACTGACATTGGTCCTGGAAAGCCTTACCCCGCAGGGATGAGGGCTTCCCTGTAGCTGCAGAGTCTCCCCGTTCCCTTCATTCTTCCGTGCCTCGGCATAAGCTGTCCCTTCCCCAGACTCCTTTCAGCTGGATCCGCAGGTGAGAAGCTTGTGCTTTCCTCAACTCTCCAGGTGGAGTTTAAATGGTTAATCAGCCCAGCTGTGATCACCTTTGGAAATCCCCCAAATGGAGGTTGCTTACCTAGGATGACAGTCACTCAAAGCATGACTAAGATTAGTCACAACAGTCCTCCCTCTCATATGAAGAACAACCATGATGGTCATGTTTTAGAGACACAATTTGGTAGACCCCTGGAGAAAACACTTGTGAATTTTACTGTTTGCTTATTTTTTAAATCTTAATGCAAATAGGGGATGGAGAGATGACTCAGCTGTTAGGAGCACACACTTCTCTTCCAGAGGACCACAGTTGATTCACAGCCCCCACATGGTGGCTCAGAACAGTCTGAGACTCCAGTTCCAGGGAATAAAATAGCATCTTCTGATATTCCAGGGTACCAAGCACACAGGAGGCACACTGCTGCACATGTAGGAAAAACTCCCACAATGGTGAAATAAAATAGGTAAATCTAATGTGGGTGTCAGTGACATGGTAATTCTGGAGGATATCTAGTGTTAAAAGAATTATTTCATGGCCATGGAAGCAATAGCTGGCATGGTCAGGTCCCAAGGATAAATCATTCCGAGTGTCTGCATCACCACTAGAGAATGACTATTGCAGGGTTTTTTATTAGTAATCTGTGTCGTCCTGATGCTTGGGAGTGTTTCCTCTAGTGAATGGAGGCTTTATTCATGACCTTGGGCAAAGAAAACCTATTCTGAAGTTCAAGAATTTCTTTTTATAACTCTGAATCCTTAGTTGAGTACTCCTGCCATGTACGTCTATTTTATCCATCGAGTAATTACATACCCTTGTTGGTGTGTTTTCATTATATTGGCAGAAAATGGATATACTGAAACACGAAGAGTGAGAAAGTCAGGCTTTTGCCTCATCCCTAATATTTGAGGTTTCCTATCAAACCCTACATGTGGTTTCTGTGCTTGAACCTGCTTAGGGCCTGCTTCTATCTTGAAGTTCCGTTTTCTCCTTTGAGGCAAGATATTGGAATGTATAGATATTAGTGCATTATCTGTGTATGTGAGGAAGTGAGTGAGTGCATTCCAAATTCCATAGCATGTTTTCTTACAATGCAGTGAAATGCCAAAACGGAACAGGTTCATTCCAGAGAGTATGGATATGTTAGAGGTTTTTTTTTAAAAAAAAAAAAAAATTTGTTGTTGTTTATTTTGCTTCCTTGTTTGTTTTGGTTTTCGAAACAGGATTTCTTTGGGTACTATTATCTGTCCTGGAGCTAGTTCTCTGGACCAGGCTAGCTTCTACTTACTGGTCACGATTAAAAATGCCTGCCACCATGCCGGGCATCTTTGTTTCGTTTTGGGTCAGGGTCTCACCATGTGGCCCTGAATGGCTTTCACAGAAGTTCGCCTTCTAGAGTGTGGGCAGTCAGGGGTTGCACCTGAACTTTCCTAAAATGTTTTGATACTTAGCGCTGAGTGAGTACAGTTCGCCAATCAGGGACCATAGTACTAAAAGGAATGAACTGTCCAATCGGGAGCACGGATAGTCGCAGCGAGCTGGGGAAGGGTTGGGGAAGTCTTTTTCACGCTTTGCTTAGTATGGCTGGATCCTTGTGAGGACCTGCTTTGGGAGACTTTGTGTTCTGCTGACTGCAGGCATCATTGGGTGGAAACCCAAACACATCAGAAGCCAGGAATGGTGAGTGTGCCTTGGGCTCTTGGAGAGGATTTGGGTCGCTAGCTCCTTTGGAGTTATGCGGCGCCAGCTCCTGAAGTTTCCCGTTGCTATGCAGTACAGTGGAAGGCGGAGTCTCGCAGAGCAATGCCTATGCCCACGTGCACTTGAAGCGTGCACACCCCACAGGCAGCCTTGAGTCTGGAGTCCGCCACACTTATGTCCTAGTAAAGTGGCTTCCCCGCAATCCCCAGCCCCCTAGAGTTAGTCCTTACCATGAACACAGACCTAACCTCGCTGGCGGGTTGGAGATGGTCAGTCCAGACGGCTGTGAAGGGATTTGGGTGTTCCGTGCATTTTCTCTTTTCCTCTTGCACTGCTGCTGGCGCTGATTTAGTTTAGTTTAGTTTTGTTTTCCATTATCACCTCGGGTTTCATTTCTGTCCCCTCCCTCATCTGGTCTGTCTCAGAATCGTTCCCCCATGTCTCCTGTTTGTTCGAGAAGTTTCCCACAGAGCTGTGTCTCTACCCCTTAACACCTCATCCAGTATGGTTTTTGCATTTTGTTTTCTTGTTGGTTTGTTTTTGCTTTAGTGTTTTTTGTTGTTGTTGTTTGTTTGTTTTAGATTTATTCATTTTATTTCGTGTGTGTTTTGCCTCCATATGTTTCTGTGTTTCATGTGCTTGCTTGGTGGTGCCTTTGGATCCCGTGGAACTGGAGTTGCAGTTGGTTGTGAACCACTTTGTGGGTTCTGGGAACTGAACCCAGGTCCTCTGCAAGAGCAACGAATGCTCTTAACTACTGAGCCATCTCTCTAGCCACCTTGTTTTGCTTACTTTTACAAAATGATAATGTGTGAGAATTTTTTCTTGTTCTAACTGCAGTTGGCCAAAATTACCAGTCCGAAGAAAGAAATTTCAATTTGCTTAACATTTTGTTTGTAGTTATTTTTTATTATTCTTTAAAAAAAGATTTCTTTGGGCTGGAGAGATGGCTCAGAGGTTAAGAGCACTGACTACTCTTCCAGAGATCCTGAGTTCAATTCCCAGCAACCACATGGTGGCTCACAACCATCTATAATGAGATCTGGTGCCCTCTTCTGGCCTGCGGTCATACATGCTGTATACATAATAAATAAATAAATCTTAAAAAAAAAAAGATTTCTTTTTTTAAAATGTAGGAGTGCTTTATCTGCATGTATTACTTTATGCAAGAGGGCATCAGATCCTACTATAGATGGTTGTGAGTCACCATGTGGTTACTGGGAATTGAACTCAGGACCTCTGGAAGAGCAGCCAGTGCTCTTAATCACTGGGCCATCCTCTAGCCTCATTTTTTAAAAAATTCGTATACAACATATCCTGATTATTGTTTCCCCTCCGACTTCCCAGTTCTTTCCCCCTTCTCCACTCCCTTTCTCCCAGTTCCTTCCCCCTTCTCCACTCCCTTTCTGCCTCTCATTAGAAAAGAGCAGGTTTCCTGTCCAATGACTGAGGGAACTGGATGCAGAGATCCATGGCTAGGCCCCGGGTGGAGCTCCGGGAGTCCAATTAGCGAGAAAGAGGAGGGTTTATATGAGCGAGAATTGTTGAAACCAAGTTTGGATAAAGCACAGGGACAAATAGCCAAATGAGTGGAAACACATGAACTATGAACCAATGGCTGAGGGGCCCCCAAATGGATCAGACCCTCTGAATGGGTAAGAGAGTCGATTGGCTTGATCTGTTTGGGAGGCATCCAGGCAGTGGGACCGGGTCCTGTGCTCATTGCATGAGTTGGCTGTTTGAAACCTGGGACTTATGCAGGGACGCTTGGCTCAGCCTGGGAGGAGGGGACTGGACCTGCCTGGACTGAGTCTACCAGGTTGATCGCAGTCCTTGGGGGAGGCCTTGCCCTGGAGGAGGTGGGAAAGGGGGTGGGCTGGGGGTAAGGGGAGGGGGCGGGAGGGGGGAGAACACGGGAAACCGTGGCTGATATGTAGAAATGAATTGTATTGTAAAATAAAGTAAAATAAAATTTAAAAAAAGGAAAAGAGCAGGTTTCAATGAGATAGCAACCAAACATGACAAAATAAAACATGATGAGATAAAGCAAAAAACATTACATCAAGGCGGTACAAGGCAGTCTCACAAAAGAAAAAGAGCCCCAAGGGCAGGCACAAGAATCAGAGACCCACTAGTTCACACACTCAGGAGTCCCAGGAAAGTACTAAATCAAAAGCTGTAATATATAATCAGAGAACCTGGTCCAGATCCATGCAGTGCCCTTTGCTTGTTGCTTCCGTCTCTGAATTCATATAAAACTTGCTCAGTTGATTCAGAGGGTCTTGTTCTCCTGGTGTCTTCCATCCCCTCTGGGTCTTACACTCTTTCCACCTCCTCTACTTTGAGGTTCTCTGAGCACTGAGGGGAGGGATTTGATGGCGATCTCCCAATTAGAATTTCCAGGTAATATCTGGCTGTGGGTCTCTGCATCTCTTCCCATCTGCTGTAAGAGGAAGCTTCTCTGATGATGACTGAGTAAGTCACTGATCTATGAGTTTAGCAGATCATTAACAGTCATTTTATGGATACTTTTCTTTTTGACCAGTAGTATTTGCTTTTTACCCTAGGCTTCTGGGCTGCCTGGTCACTGGTTCTTGATTACCCGAGCAGTGTCTGGTGTGGGTTCTGTCTTGTGGAGCGGGCCGTAAGTCTAATCAGACATTGGTCGGTCACTCCCACAAGCTTTGTGCCACCATTGCCCTAGCATATTTTGTAGTCAGGACAGATTGTAGGTCAAAGGGTTTGTGAGTGGGTGTTTACGTTTCTCTTTGGGTAGCCTGAAGAGTGCCTCCCGTGCCTAGGACACTAGAATGTAGGGGTTCAGGCTCCATGTAGGTACCAGCTCCACTTTTCCATGTTCAGTGAGTTGTATGGGTATTGTTCTCAGCAATGGGGCTCCACTGTCAGATTGGGGATAGCAACCCATTGTCTTAGCAATAGCCTGTGTTGTTTAGGGGGGTTGTCAATTGAATGCAACCTTGTTCCCCTAATGGAAGCCTCCTTTGGTGACAAGAGATGGCCAGTTGAGACCCCTTGTCTCTCATTATTAGGAGATGTTTTAGGAAGTTTCCACTGAACTGGGTTTCCGTATCATCCCACAAGTGCCCCTCTTTTCCTGCTCTCTCTTCCTGAATATTCCTCTTTAGTCCTCACCATGCTCATCTTCCCCACCCGATCCTCTTGTTCCGTTCCCCACCTGCCCCAGTCCACCTGTAAAATCTATTCTATTTCCCCTATTCTAAGGTCCCCCTACGGTCCCCCCCCCCCATTACCTAACCTTTCTGGCTCTATGACTTTTAGCTTCGTTATCATTTACTTATCTGCTAATTACCACATACAAATTAATTCATACCATATTTATCTTTCTGGTTCTTTTCTCACTCAGGATGATTTTTCTCCCTAGTTCCATCCATTTGCCTGCAAATTTCATGATGTCTTTTTTTTTTTTAAATAGATGAGTAATATCTCATTGTGTAACTATACCACATTTTTTTTTTTCTTTATTTTTCTGTTGAAGGACATCTAGGCTGTTTCCAGTTTCTGGCTATTATGAATAGAGCAACAGTGAATAGGTTGAGCAAGGGTCCTTGTAGTAGGATTGAGTGTCCTTTGGGTTTATGCCCAAGAGTGGTATAGTTGGATCTTGAGGTAGATCAAGTCCCAGCTTTCTGTGGAACTGCCACATTGATTTCTATAGTGGCTTTACAAGTTTTCACCCCTCCAGCAATGGATGAGTGTTTCCCTTATTCCACATCCTTGCCAATATGAGCTGCCACATACAACTTCCTGTTTTGTTTTGCTTTTTTGCTGCTATTATTATCTCTTGGTAATTACACTTATGTGAAAAGGCATTTTCTGAGTGACATTTATGTAGACTTTTTTTTCAAAGATATTTAGCTGTGTGTGTGTGTGTGTGTGTGTGTGTGTGTGTGTGTGTGTGTGTGTGTGTATGCTTTCCCATGCATGCAATAAAGACTTGGGAGCCAATACTGATGTAAAAACTTGCTAGCTCAGAGATGCAGAGAAAGCAGCCGGATGACCTTCCTCTGTCTGACAATAAAACTCCTCTATCCGAATGTCCCTCCCTTCTATTCCTGTCTTTCTCCAACTTCCCGGCTTCCCCTTATACTATACTCGGTGGTTATTTTCAGCAACTGGTTACTTGCTCTACCTCTCGATCTGATTGATTTTATTTAATCTTGTTTATAATATTGCAACAGAAAGCTCTTGGATTAAAGGTATGTGCTAAGGGCTGATCCACAGCACAGTGAAAAGCAGGTTCCTCCAGTACACAATGCGATCTTGGGGTTCACAGTGTGGTCAAATATTTCTGCAACATTTAACTCTAACACAGAAAAACTGTTCACATCAATGAAGCTATTTTTGCCAAGCTTTTCCACAAGTCCAGCTTGGTTGTATTTGGCAGCTTTAGGATTAAGTAGTTCTAAGTTCAGAGTTCTGTAAAACGTTCCTGTCAGTTTCATTTCATTCAGTGATTTGAATGCCCTCCACGGTTTGTCGTCTGAAGCTGATATTTGTGTGATGTTTCTGGGCTTAGTGTCATTACCACAGTCCAGGTGGATTTATCACTGCAGGGCCCCATCATCTTCTTGGAGACCTCAAAGGTGTCCTGTGTTTGCCCAGAACCTGGCCATAGAAGAGAGCTGGAGGTGGGGGTATCACTTTGCCAATTTACTCGTTTTCCTTGGACATTTTCTCTCGATGATCTGTCTTTATTTTTCAGGTGTCTCACTCGTCCAGTGGTCTCCGGAAAGACAAAAACAAAACCCTGCCCAACCCTAATTTTGAGGAGTTCCTTTCTTTGGCAGGTTATATTTTTGTTAAATGCCTTTTTGGCAACAGAAAATGTGTTATCTTTTAATTCAAAAATTGTTTTTGAAATTTTGAAACTAAATATACCTTTGTATGTGTCAATAAACATACCTATATTTCTCTTTATCCTTACATATATAACTTCAAGGTTTAAGTGTATTTATTTTTAGATCACAAAGGACAGTTATTTTGAATTTTGCCTGTCTTTCTAGTAACCCAGTAGAGGTTTTTTTTTTTTTTTTAATAATAATTTGTAAATATGGCATGTGATTTTTCTAGTATGAAAACGTGCCAATTAGGAGCTGTATCTGAATTTTGTCCCTGGGTGGTGGGATTAAAGGCATGCACCACCACCACCTAGTTCATTGTAACTAGAATTTAGAAAACAACTTACAGAGATCCACCTGTCTCTGCTGGGATTAAAGGGGTGGGCTACTACTACCTGCTCAAATATTTTATCTTAGATCCAAATCACTCCAGCTCTTAGAGATTTAGAAAACAAGCTTCAACTGTAGTATCCCTTTGAATTTCCTTATAACATTAAACCTCTTAACTGTGTTTAATATCAAACAACAAAAATGTCCTTATTTAAGAAGAAAACTCAGAGCCGGGCGGTGGTGGCGCACGCCTTTAATCCCAGCACTCGGGAGGCAGAGGCAGGTGGATCTCTGTGAGTTCGAGGCCAGCCTGGGCTACCAAGTGAGTCCCAGGAAAGGCGCAAAGCTACACAGAGAAACCCTGTCTCGAAAAAACCCAAAAAAAAAAAAAAAAGAAAACTCAGAAGCTGATGTCTAAGATGGCACGGGCCACATGGCAATCTATAGTTTAAATTCTGTCATGGAATTAAGACACATGGTTCAAGAAGTCTCTCCTGTTTGAATATAATCTTTATGACTCTTGATGGTATCCACAGCCTTTGTTCTTCTGTGGAGACAAAAGCAAAATCTCTTCCCCAATGTAACACTCATTCTGGTTTCCACTCTGAGGTCAACAGATCTTAAAAATATACAGGGGGATTTAATTCAGCAGTTTTTTCTACTAGGCAATGTCTCTCCACAGCTGTCATTCCTTTTCATTAGCATTTAAAAAGTTTAAAGTTAGTAAATCACCATGTCATCTATCTCTGGGGGTCTTTATTACCTTTTTCTGTTTATTAAGTATATCTTTTCAAGTATGATTAGATCTTTTCATAACTACTTGTATTGGATTGTGTGGTATACCTGTAATATGGTTTATGTTATAATATGCAAAAACTTTCATTTTGCTAGAGACATATGCTGGAGCATTGTCAGTCTTAATTTATACAGGTGTCCACATAATGGCCATAACTTCTAATAAATGTGTAATTACAGAATCAGCCTTTTCTGAACTACCCATTGAAAACCTGAATATGTATCTATGGTATGGTGCACATACTTTAATTTTCCAAATTATGCAAAATGGAACACATCTATTTACTAAATTTCATTTCTTTGAGTACCCTTTGGGTTACTTCCTGCAGATAATGGAGTTTAGTTATACAAGGAACAAGTAGGACATTTCCTTATAATTTTCTTGGCTTATTTTTTTTATATTAACGTGGTGCTTCTTATGAAATTCTGAGGCTTCTAGCACCTTTCCTATTAGTAACTGATCAATTTCATCATTACCATGTGCTAGAGGGCCTGGTAGACCCATATGGGATCTGGTATGTGCTATATACAATGGATGATTTCTATTTCTGATTACTTGTAATTGAATAAATAACAAAGTTAATTCTGTGTCATCTGGAATAAGTATAGTGGTTTCACTATGTAAAACAACTTTTTCTGCCTATTGAGAGTCAATAATTACATTCAGAGGTTCTTGCAAATCTAATAATACGACGAGAATAACATATAATTCTGATTTTTGAACTGAATTATATGGGCTTTGAGCCATTTTACTTACTTTTTTCACACTTATAACCTACGTTTCCTTATTTATGCAGGGGCTCCAGAAATTGATGTCCTTTTTATGATATGAGGGAGAATCCAATCAGTTTTTTATAAACTGGTCTCTTGCTTTTTGGATATTTGTTACTAATTTCTCCCAAAAAACTACACAAGCTCTTTGCCAGTGTTCATTTTCTCCCCATAATGAAGCAATTTCAGCATTAGTAAAAGGTGCCACAGTTTCTGCTGGGTATAGTCATGCTAATTGACAAAGTCTTATTTTTCCTTTCAGAATCAATTCAGAAACCTTTTCTACATCGCTCTTTAATTTTTTACTCTGTGTGGTAAAAATATCTATTCTAAGATATTATCTTCTCTCTGCATAAGAATTCCTGTGGGAATTTGCTGGGCATGGTGGCACATGCCCTTAATCCCATCACTCGGTAGGCAGAGGCAGCCAGATCTCTGTGAGTTGGAGGCCAGCCTGGGCTACAGAGTGAGTTCCAGGACAGCCAGGGTTGTTACACAGAGAAACCTTGTCTTGAAACCTCCCCCTAAAAATACCAAAACCTTCCCCCCAAAACAAACAAACAACTTCCTGTGATAGAATGACTGGGATACAATCAGGCTTTGGATCCAAGTGTTCCACATACGCATCCTGTAATTTCTTTTCTACCAGAGCCAATTTTCTCTCAGCCTCAGCTGATAATTTTTCTAGACTGTTTAATTCCTTATCACATTGTAAGGTTTTATAAAAATTACTTAGTTCTTAGTTGGTAATCTAGTTGTGGACTGTAGCCAGTTAATATTTCCCAGCAATTTTTGAAAATCATTAAGAGTTTGTAATTGATGTCTCCTGATTTGTACTTTCTGTGATTGAATTTTCTGTAAACCTATCTTATATCCTAGATAATTAATATGCACAGTCACACAAAGTAAAAATGAGTAGTTTAATAACCTGGCATGTGTTTTCTCTGTGGAGGAGGTCACAAAACCAATGAGAAAGAGATGACTTATTTTTATAACATTCATTCTATTTCAGAATATATAATTTTGCCTGACTGGTTGTTATTGTAGCTCACTGGATTTACACCTGGTAGTAACCGAGGACTTTTTTCCTAGCAGGTAGCATAGCAAATTCTTCTACTTTGAGGTTAGTTGTTAGGGAGAAAAATTCTAGCTTAGCTACAGCTTGATTTCTCAATGTACTGTGTTCAAAGTATATGTTGTCTTCAGTGATAGCTTATTATCATGTAATTGTGATGGGCAACCATGAGTGTTGGCAATAACCTGCACTTTGAGAGAGACCTTGTTTCTTCCCTGGCCAAAAAGTGCTAGGAGGGTATCCCAAATTTGACACTCCATTCTCATTAGTAATCAATGGCACTTGGAACAGCAGTATTTATCCATGGAGAATATATCTACTGAAACATCTAAATTTTAACTAAGGGTTCAAACTAGGTTTCTGTATGCATTTTAAAGACATAGTGATTTCATTACTGCACACACACACCCTATCTTTCAAATCTTACAACTGCCCTCTGTGCTTTATACCTTTTTACCCAGTTACCTTCTCTACCTATGTTTATATATAATATGTTCTAATATCCACTCTTCGTCTCTCTAATAGCCACCATCTTTCTGGTCTTTCCCTGCACACATTGTTGAGTACACACATTAAAATGTGGTAGCTAGGATCTGCATACATGAGACAACATAAGCATTTTTCTTCCTGTGTCAGGTTGACTTACTCATGGTATTTCCACAACCCCTCTAATTGCCCTCAAATGTAATAATTTCAGTCTTCATAACCATGTAACAAGGCCTGGAGAGATAGCTCAGAGGTTAAGAGCACTGGCTGCTCTTCCAGAGGTCCTGAGTTCAATTCCTAGCAACCACATGGTGGATCACAACCATCTGTAATGAGATCTGGTGCCCTCTTCTGGTGTGCTGGTGTATATGCAGACAGAACACTGTACTATGATAAATAAATAAATAAATCTTAAAAAAAAATAACCATGTAACAATATTCCACTGTGTATGCGTACTACTTTTTCAGTATCTATACATAGTTTCTTTCATGCACCTGAGTTCTGCATATAATGAGGTTAGCATTACTACACCTTTACATTTCACTAAGAACTGGTGAAGGCTGGATGATATGCTGATGCGCCTTTGTTATTATTCTATTAGGATGCATTAGAAAATGCACATGTTTGAGGTCTATCTGGGACAAATTCAAAACCCTGTTGGAGGGGTAATGACAGTACTGATATGTTTCTGTAAGAATTTATAAATATAAATCAACTGGACATTGAGCTGAAGACAGTATACAATCATATACTATTTTATGTTTTTTGTTTTATTTTGTTTTTGGTGTACACTACTGAGAACTTAAAAATATTCCCAGACAAGGGAGTGGGACTCATTAGCCCTGTGACTTCTGTGGCTCTTCAAGACCTGGTTCTCGATATGTGTGTTGATATTCACAGAACTTTCCTGTCACAAGGGTGGGAAAGTTTCAATTTTGCATAAAGTGTAGAAACTGGGTCATTATACACACAGACAATCATCAGTGTGTGCTGTGGACAAACAGGTGATTTTAAGCACAATAGGTTTTCAATTCACCCAAAGTCCTGATGATTTTCAGATGTGTTTCATCACCAGACACAGTTGCAAGAGCTGTATGTTGGTAGATTGTTGCTGATTCTCACCATGGTGGCTTGTTAGAAGTGCATATATATGTATCTAGTCTTGAAACCTGATCTCTTCTATATTCCATCTGTTGTGACTTGGATATCCAATTATTAATTTATTCCACCCCTTGAAAATTAATTTGTGGCCAGGATTTTTCTTGTCCAGCTCTCAGTTTTTGGATGACTAGATCCTTAAATATCTTCATTACCAATAGTAAATTTCATTTTGTAGATTTTTGCTTATTGAGTTGCTATTTAGATAAAGTTTGCCTAGAAGATGCTCATCGCATCAGCCTCCAGAGTGCTCATAGAAGGAATGCCTATTCACAGTGATGTGAAAATGATCATTTTCAGTATGTCTAAGAATGTTGTGTCTTGGTAAGTGGTAATATGAGGACACTACAGAATGATGAAGTTACGAAGAATATTAGTATGGAGCTGGAAAGCTAGTTCAGAAGTTAAGAGCTCTTATGTTTTTGCAAATGACTGAAGTTCATTTCCTAGCACCCATGTTGGGTGGCTTCACAGCCACTGTAACTCCACCTCCAGAGAAGCGCGCGCGCGCGCGCGCGCGCGCACACACACACACACACACACACACACACACACACATATTTAAAAAGAATGGCAGTCTAATTCCTGTGGCTTCTTAGTGACTAGAAAGTCCCATTGATCAAATTCTATTGATACCCTTTGTGTTTCATGGCCAAGGTAGAAAGGCAAGTGAACATGTGGTAGAGGAAAATATCAAGAGACTATGGGTCTACACTGAGTGAACTGGAGGGGTAATTCATTGCTTTCCTTTAGTATTGTGAGAGGTAAAGGAAGGGGAGAGGGGGAGGGAGAGGAAGGGAATGAGTGTGAATGTAATTTTAGGCACATGTGTCCCATACCATAAATATAAACTTCACAGGACAACCTAAGTGATCACACAGAGCAGTCATATACTTTAGACCAATCTCTATTAATGACAGTGTGGTGGAAATGAATACTGAACTTGTTACCAATGTCATCTTTATGGTTGCAAAAGCAAATTGTTACAAACTCAGTTTGTATTGGAAAATAGATGGACTTCAGGAAATGAATGTGTTTTATGTCTTAGTGTACTGATGAATTTTTATTGCCAACTTGACACAATCTTACATCATCTTGGAAGAGGGAACTTAGGAACTGTATTGATCAGATGTACCTGTGGCTATGTTTGTGAGGGATTCTTTTAATTGGGGATGTGGAGTGCTAGTACAGAATGTGCAGCATCATCCTTTTGCAGGTGGTCCTGGACTATATAAGAAAGTTATCTAATTATGATCCCGTCAACAGGTTCTTCCACAGTTTCTGCTTCTTTTCCTGCCATGGCTTTTCTTAATGTTGTGACATGGGTGTGTAAGCCAAATTAACACTTTCTTCAACTGTGTTGCTTTTCATCATGGCATTTAATCACAGCAACTGGAAGCAAACTAAAACACATAATAATTTCAGAAAACTCTACCACAGAGCATAATCTTCAAACATATCGTGGAACTATTTTATAAGTGATAAAATTCCAGTGGTTTGAAGTTGATACAATTCAAAATGGTAGCTTTGGTATGAGAAGGTAGATTTGCACAGCCTTCTTTCATTCTTCTCTCCTCTTGTATTTAGAGGAGATGAGGGTGTAGATTTGGATATTTTCTATCTTTACAGTGATATAATCAATGAATAAAGGTTGTATTTGCTTCTCCTCAGTCTTAGTTCTCTCCAGTTCCTTCTCACCTCATATTTTCTGACTCACAGAACACTCTCCTTTGCCTTATGCATTCTGGATTAAAGGCTTACACCAACACCCCTGACTTTTTTTTTTCTTTATCCTTTTTTTTGAGTCAGGGTCACTTGTGTGCCACTAGGTAGGCCTGTAAATCACTCTGTAACTGAGAATAATCAAGAGCCTTGATATTCCAACCTCCTCCTCTCTTCCTTTCCAGTGATCCTTTCAATTTTATCCTTTCAATTCCTGGTGTATTGACCACTCTACTTAAATATTCTGGTGACTTCAAAGAAAATGGCCCCCACAGGGAATGGCACTATTAGGCGTGGCATTTTTGCAGTATGTGTGGCCTTGTTGGAGGAAATCTTTCATTGTGAGTGTAGCCTTTCTAGGTCTCCTTTGCTCAAGCTATGCTCAGTGTGGTACATAGTTCACTTCCTGTTGCCTACAGATCAAGATGTAGAACTCTCAGCTCCTTCTCCAGCACTGTGTCTGCCTGCCTGCCGCCATATTGCCTGCCATGATGATAACTGGCTAAACCTCTGAAACTGTAAGCTAGCCAAAATTAAATGTTTCCTTTTAAGAGTTGCTGTGGCAATGGTGTCTCTTCACAGTAATAGAAACCCTAATTAAGACAGAAGTTGGGGGCCTGGAGAGATGGCTCAGAGGCTAAGAGCACTGGCTGCTCTTCCAGAGGTCCTGAGTTCAATTCTCAACAACCACATTGTGGCTCACAACCATCTATAGTGTGATCTGGCTGGCATACATGCAGGCAGAACACTATACATAATAAATAATTTTTTTAAAAAAGGAAGTTGGTACTAGGAATTGGAGTATTGTGATAGGCCTGATCATGCTTTTGTTTGGAGGAATTTGAACTTTGGGAGTTTGAGTTAGGAAAGAGTTTTCATGATGATGGTGTCTCTTCACAGCAATTGGAACCCTAAGACACATATCTAATGTTTTCTACTATACTTGTAACATTCCACCTACCCACAGATCTCTTGGAACCTTTCTTCTCCATGATCTTTATGGACACTTAGTCCAGTTTTGGAACAGATGGGTAAGAAGTCAAAGAGAGAATACATATGTAAAAAGACAGCATTTGACTTTGTGTACTTAGGACGTGTGGCTCAGTGTATTTATACACTTATAGTTACATCCATGTTCTTGAAAATTTCATTTCAGTGTCAAATTCCAGTGTGTTTATGTGCCACAATTCCATTTTCCAGACTTCAGCTGATAGATCTCCCTGATGATTCTTTTTCTACCTGTTTGTACCGGAGGAGCAATGAACATGACTGTGTATATATCTATGGTAGTATAGGGCCTCTTGTCATTGTATTTGGAGAGATGTTTTTACTTCTGATGCAAGCCCACATTGATTTCCTTGTTAATTGCAGCAGTTTAAACTTCCACTAACAGTAAGTACTTTCCCACACATCCTCAGTAGGGTTTGAGGTCTTCAGGCTTGCATGGCAAGCTTTTTACCTGCTTGCCTGTGCCCTAGCCCTACAGACATCTCTTACATTGTTTTGTTATTAAAAGACTAACAGCCCTTTCAAATAAATGTTTGTTAATGGGAATTTTGTGCATGTAAGTGGGGTATTTTATTAGTACCTAGCCCTTATACCCTCTACACACGTGACTCTTAATTTCATGTGTTTTTTATGATTTGTTTTGTTTTCATTTTATTTTTGTTTTTTATAAGCTACTTCATTCAGTTGGTGCTGTCCAAAATTGTGTGGCCATCCAGAGGCGCATGGACAACATATTAGTGGCCATATTCCTGAAGATAAATGACTTTTGGTACCACCAAAGTCATCAGTTGTCACTATCTTCTTAGCTAGGGGTGGCTTCTTGAGGGCTCAGTCGCTTTCTACCTAGTGTTTTTACTGACATGATATAAAGTGTTCTGGGGATTTTAGAATTTGATACCAGTATTGTAGAATATTTTGTGAAGTTGAGCTCCTTCTCAATAAGAGCACTCTTCTTTCCCTTGTGTCTTTGTCCATTGACCTTCTAGAAAACACCAATGTTCATAGTTAACAGACAGTTAATATTTGTGTAACTGGTGTAGTATTTGTCAATAAGAAATCAGTAGTTTCCAAATGATGTTGTTCTGAATAACACAGGGGAAAAAAAGCAAATGAGACAAAGACAAAAGAAAGCCCTTCCCATAAATTACAAGTGACTGTAGATTTAGGGCAGAGAAATTGTCCTAAATTGAAATCAAGGAATCCTACATTGTGAATTGGCAGAATCACCTATTAGTCCCCTTCCCTTGTCTTTTCTATTGATTTCTTATCCAGTTCTGGTGAACAGCAAGGAGGTGAGGGTCCCTTCTCAGCTGAGCTGTATTTTAGGGCATGGAGACCTTGGGTTGATGATAGCTGACAGGATCTGATTAGTTTGGTTATTCATTGCCGCCATAACTGTCACAATGAAAGTGGGGTAGAAAATATTGAGGACAATTTTTAGTTATGAGAGAGAAAAATGTGTTTACTTCCCTCTGCCGGTTTGCTCAGTACTTAATTGGTTGTTTGAGTCTGGACAGGGTATACCTGTGTAGAGAAAGGTAACTTTGTTCAAAATGACGGCATACTTCAGGAGAGAAATATGCAATGAAAGGTGTCAGCAGACCCTGTAAATAAGGGTAAGGAAGGCTGTAATTTATCTTGGGGGGGGCTTTGAAGGAAAGGGGATTTGGTTGCTGAGAGACACAGCATGCACAGAAGGTTGGGTGTTTTGACCGACAGGATTACACTTGGTCAGCCTTGCTAACTGCACATGCCATTTCCCATAATGATCTGATTTTTAAAATGTGCAGGTCCAATTATTTAGAGTCAAAAATTTCAATAAAGAAAAAAAGAAAGCTTGTTCTTTAACATTCATTTTGAAAACAGTTTGCCTTATTGCACATGCACCTAGAGCTACTCCATTGCAGCCTATTTGCCATGTGGTCCATAAGTTTTCCAAAAGCTGTTTAAATGCAATAAGGAGTTACTAAGGCATATTTTTAAAGCAGCTATAGATCCAGCCCACTAAAGATGTTTGTTCAGCCAGGCAGTGGTGGCACACACCTTTAATTCCAGCACTTGGGAGGCAGAGGCAGGTGTATCTCTGTGAGTTCGAGGCCAGCCTGGTCTCCAAAGCAAGGTCCAGGAAAGGGGCAAAGTTACACAGAGAAACCCTGTCTCGAAAAACGAAAAAAAAAAAAAATGTTTGTTCAAATGTTCAAAGAGGGATACTCAGTGGTTGCTAGGTGCATTGTTCAGAGAGGACTGTGTGCAAAGTCCAAGTCCAATAGAGTCCCAGGTTTTTCATTTTCCCAATGTTACCTGCTTCACTATTGTCCCAATGCATAGTACTAAACTTGTTATCGATTCCTACTGCTCCCCTGTTTAAAATTTTGGTTTGCTCACATTCATTTCCTCTACCACAGTATTCTATAACCTGTGCATTCACATTCATTTCAAGTTCTCTGATGTAAGGCAAAATGAAGTTATAGTCTCTACTCTAATAGCACAGGAATAGCCATCACTCTAGTTCTTTACAAAGTCCTTGTTCCCACTGACGGTTCCTGATTCACACCTCCTCTGTGAGCATTTCTTTCAGCATTTTTGTCTTTGAAGCCTCCATCAGAATGATTCTTTAAGCTCAGCTTTCAGTGTACTCTAGAGTTGGTCCTTTCTAAAGAAAAATCTCTGGCCAATTCCTCCCAAAACAAATTCTAAATGGAACAGAGAACCTGGTCAGATCTACTTATACCAATGTCCCCACTTTTTCTTCTCTATTTCTTATATTAGGCTTTTCATCTGGCTGTCATAAATGTCACTGAGAAAAGTGACGTAAAGCAGAAAGAATTTATTTTATTTCACAATTGAAGGGTACGGTCCATAAAATGTATCACTTTGAAGTGGCTGGTCAGATCCCACACAATCAGGAATTGAGTGACGTATAGTTGTCTGTGTCTCAGCTCCCTCCTTCCACTGATGTAATGCCTCCATAGTTTATAAAATGCTGCCTCTCAGGTAGGTGTGTGCATTATTTTGAATGTGACTGACCCCCGTAGGATCGTGTTTGAAAGCTTGGTCCACAGTTAACTGTTTGAAAAATATTAGGAGTTGTGGTCTTATGGTAGGAGGTGTTTCAATGGGGGGGGGGTGGTATTTGAGGTTTTAAAAGGCCATGGCAGATACCATGTACATCTTTTTGCCTGGTGCCTTTGGATCAGGAATAAAACATTCATTTACTGTTCCAGCTTCATGCATGTGTGCTTCCTGCCATGATTCTCATTGACCAATCCCCTAAAAGTGTAGGCAAGCCTGATTTAATGTTTTCTTTTCTAATAGTTGCTTTATCCTAGTATCTCTTCACAGCAGTAGAGTAGTAACTGTGTATCTTCCTTTCTTCTAATAAGAACTCAAAGGAGCATACCACAATATTCTTGGATTAACCTTTATCTACATAATCACATCGAGGTGTCTTCAGAAACATCTGCCTTAGATGATTAAGTTTCCTTCTGCCTGGGTGTTAAAAGTAACTAATCCATTATGTGCACTGTTTTAGGAGCCAGTGACCTTTGAGGATGTGGCTGTGAAGTTCACCTCAGGCGAGTGGGCTTTGTTGGATTCCAGTCAAAAGAAGCTCTACAGAGATGTGATGAAGGAAACATTTTTGAACTTGACCTTTATAGGTAAAACCAAGCATGCTCCTGTTGCATATTCAGTCAGAGAACAACTATTTCCTGCTTTTGTGTGTAGTGGTGTGATTTGAATTCCTGAATGGAACATGTAGTGACTTTAGTGTGCATGCCCATCTCATAAGAGCTAGATAGTAATAATTTTTTTAAAGATCTTGAATATGTCATAATGAATTCTTTGGGTTTATTTCTAGAGAAAACACTAGAAGAAAATATTGAAGAGGACTACAAAGATCTCTGCAGAAATCTGGGGTAATTTATGTTCAATAGAAAGGAATTTTCATCAAACAATTGGGAGTGGTAGGACAACTGAGATCCTACATAATGATCCAAATATATCTAAATGCAAATTGATTTCACACAGATTCCTATAATGGATCATTGAATTGTATCATTTAATATTTGAGTATCTCATCTGTGCAATCTATAAATATCACCTACATGTGATGCCACATCAAGTTCTGAAAGAGCTTTTCCAGTGGTTTATGAAGCAAAAACTTCCCTTCATATCCAAAAGTGTTTACTACCTTTCTATATATTCTTTTGAGACTTGGAACGTAAGTGCTGTGTTTTGTTGCTTTCTTTTGCTCTGGGGTGGAGCTCATTTTTATTTAATCTTCCTTGTCACAGTCCCATCATAAAGGGAAGCCAGAGCAGGAACTTAAGCCTGGCAGGAACCTAGAGGCAGGAACTGAAGCAGAGGTGATGGAGAAATGCTATTTACTGGTGTGCCCTTCATCCCTTTCTCAGCTACCTGCCTGGTTCAGCCCTGGCCCACATCTCTAGGGGACACCACCCACAGTGGGCTGGGCCACTCCTTATCAATAGTTCATTAAGAAAGTATCCCCACATACTTGCCTAAAAGTCAGTCTGATAGAGCTGTTTTCCAGTTGAAGTTCCCTCTTCTCAGAAGTGCTTTCTGTCTTGTGTCAAATTGTGAAATGCGAACAGCACAATTGATCATGACCAGCACAATTGATCATGGGACACACAAATACATGACCAAAAATCTCTATTCTTTCATGGAATGTTTGTCCCTAAATACTCTTGATATCACAGTATAAAGTAGAATATGACATTTGAAGTCTCCCAGCGTTAAAACGACTCTAAAGACTCTGACTAGTCACTTTAAAATACCTAGATCTCTTTAAAATCTCAAAAAGTCTCTACTGTGAGCTCCTGAAAAATTATTAGTAAGTTTGTGCTTCTGTTTTCAAAGTAAGAAGAACAGGGGCTTACTTCTAGTCAGATCAATGCAAAACCAAAATACTACAGTGTCAGTCATCCCCCAGATCCATATCCGAATTTGGAATTGGTTCACAACCTCCTGATGTCCTGAGTGTTTTTCATGATCCACCCTTTTGGTTCTGCCATGCACTTGTCCAATGGTTTCAGACTGACTTCATTCCACAGCTGCTCAGTCCTTGGCGATCTTCCCATGGTACTGGCCTTTCTAATACACCAGGAGCTCCCCACATTGAACCTTCACCAATGGCCTCCTGGCCTCTCTTCAGGGACTCCAACTCTATGACATGGTGCCGTACATCAACTTCTCCCAAAGCTCTTCTGTCCTGGTGTTCCCACTTTGTACAAATCAGCACCTTCAGTAATGGCCTCTCCTGGCCTTTGTTAGTGTTAGACCTCAGTTTCTTTCCAAAACCCTTTCAATCCAGCAGGTCCCAGGATGCAAAAACCAGTACCACCTGGAAATTTCTCATAAACTGTTATAACCTCAGCCAGCTTGAGATCTGGGCTACATGTCTGTGTGCTGCAGCCATCTTCATGTGCAGCTTGGCACCCTGTGCACTCCAAGTCTGTGTGCTGACTGAAATCCCTGAAGGTTTTTCTTAAATGATGCTGTTTTCTTGTTAATACCAGGTCATTCTTCAAGCCCAGGTGATAGGGAATCACAGATTCTTAATTTAAAACATTATAAAAACTGCCCCATTAGAGTATTTGATGTGCCCTCTATCATCTCTGAATCTATAATAGCCAGACTTCCATCTTTTACATTGTTCTTAGTATCCCTATCCTCTAAGCTCCTGCAAATGCTCATTAACCTCTGAACAATATTCACTGATTTTTTTCCAGCCCAGTGTTCCAGACATTCTCATAGTCCTTTGTACAGTGGTAAGCTCAGCTCTGTCAGAAAAATACCCCATGAACCTGGGATTCAACTTGTATTTTAGAGTGCTTTTTGTTCTTGTGATAAACACAATGACTAATGTCATCTTTGGGGTTAATAGGGCTTATTTTGGTTTACACTTCCACATTACAGCAGCAAGGGAAAACAGGACAGGAATTTAAAGTAGGTAGGAATCTGTAAGCCAGAACTGAATTGGAGACCATGGAGAAATGCTGCTCACTGGCTTGCTCCTTGCAGATTATTAAGGTATCTTTCCTACATAGCTCAAGCCTTCCTTCTAGGGACACACCACACAGCATGGTGTAAGCCCTCTCTCATCAATCAAGAATGAACAAATGCTCCCATAGACTTGATTATAGGCCCATCTAATGAAGCCATTTTCTCAATTAAGGTTCCCTATTCTTAGATGACCCTGGCTTGGGTCTAGTTTAATAACAAACTAATCAACACAGGAAGAGTATATAGAATGCCAAAATGCCATAGTGTTATACAACTCTAAGTCATTATTATGATTGCTTCACAATGCTAGGACCTTTGCCTGAATGTTCCCTCCTTTTATGTCCATTGATTATTTTATGTGTATGTATGTGTGCTTGTGTATATGACCTGTGCAAAAAAAAGATCTGTGGAGGTCAGAAAATGACAACAGATCCTTCAGATCAAGAGTATCAAGAATTTGTCGGCCCTCCACATGTCAGCTGGTGAACAAACTGCAGTGAGCTGGAAAGCTGGAAGAGCAAGTATTGTTCTTAACCTCTGAGCCTTTAGTTCCTTTGTAATTCTTTTTTTTTTTTTTTTTTAAAGACAAGGTTTCTCTCTGTAGCTTTTGGAGCTTATCCTAAAACTGGCTTTGTAGACCAGGCTGGCCTTGAACTCACAGAGATCCACCTGCCTCTGCCTCCTAAGTGCTGGGATTAAAGGTGTGCTCCCTCCCCCCAGCTTCCTTTGTAATTCTTATAGAAGTCAAGTCAACACTATACTTATTTGCCGTAGAGGGTCTTTACATGCGGTCTATATACTGTCTTTAACATTGGAGACATTTTGTTCTTGCCTGTGGAATAGTATAGTTGTAGTGAATCAGACGATCTGGCCTTCAATATTTCCCTCATTTACAGTAATGGTCTTCTCTCTTTTGTTTGCAGAACTCAGGTGGTTGAGAAAGACTGTGGATATGAGTGTGATAGTCAGTGTGATGAAATCCAGGAACCAATTTCAGAAAAAAAAGACATGCCTTCTGCAATAAGAATTTGTGAAAGCCAAGCAAATGTAAGAAACATCATTGGTCATTCATCCTCACATGTGTGTCCAAGAGACCAAACTAGAGTGAAACAGCCTGAATATATGGAAGCTGTGGCAAAGGCTTTCAGACATGAGAAACATTGGAAAGATATCATTCATTCTGAGTCAATTCAGGTACTTGAAACTTCTACAGAGAAATCCCACAAAAATCAACAATGTAATGAAGCCTGTAGGAGTCTCACTTCTGATAAGCCTCAGGAGAGAACTCAGACCAAAGATAAGTTCCATGTGGGAGTCTTAAAGAGATATAAATATGGCCAGAAAGATAAAGGGATCCATACAGGAGTGAAACCATTTGTGTGTAAGCATTGCAAAGAAGCTTTCATTGATTCCACTGACCTCATCAACCACCAAAAAAGTCATATTGGAGACAAAATTTACATTTGTAAGCTCTGTGGGAAAACATTTAAATATGCTTCATGTTTTGAGAAACATAAAGTAAGTCACAGAGGAGAGAAGCTTTATACATGTAAGTATTGTGGAAAAGGCTTTACCCGCTCCTATGGTCGTAACATTCATGAAAGTATTCATACCGGAGAGAAGCTTTATACCTGTAAGCATTGTGGAAAAAGCTTCACCAGTCCCGCTTATTTTAAAATTCACGAAAGAATTCACACTGGAGAAAAACCTTACGCATGTAAATATTGTGATAAACCCTTTGCCATTTTGAGTTCTCGTAATGCTCATGAAAGAGTTCACACTGCTGGGAAGGCTTATATATGTAAGCATTGCGGAAAAGCCTTCACCAGTTCTAGTTGGCGGAATGTTCATGAAAAGGGTCACACTGGAGAGAAGCCTTATGCATGTAAGTATTGTGGAAAAACCTTCTTTGGATCTAGTTCTCGTAACTGTCATGAAAGAATCCACACTGGGGAGAAATCCTTTGTTTGTAAAACATGTGGGAAAATGTTCCTTCTCTCTCATCATCTTACCAGCCATGAGAGAATTCACACAGGAGAAAAACCGTATGCATGTGAGCTTTGTGGAAAAACCTTTACCAGTTCCAGGTGGCGTAAGACTCATGAAAGAAGTCACAATTTAAAGAAGCCTCATTTTACATGTAAGCATTGTAGAAAGGCTTTCACCAGTTCAAAGCTCTGTGTTACTCATGAAAGAACTCACACTAGAAAGAAGCTTTATGCATGTAAGTTTTGTGGGAAAACCTTCACCAGGTCTACTCACCGTAACACTCATGAAAGAACTCACACTGGAGAGAAGCCTTATACATGTAAGCATTGTGGAAAAGCCTTCCCTAGTTCTTATTATTGTAACATTCACGAAAGATCTCATACTGGAGAGAAGCCTTATGCCTGTAAGCAATGTGGGAAAACTTTCACTAATTCCACTTGCCGTAACGTTCATGAAAGAACTCACACTAGAAAGAAGCTTTATGCATGCAAGCATTGTGGGAAAACCTTCACCAGGTCCACTTACCGTAACACTCATGAAAGAACTCACACTGGAGAGATGCCTTATATGTGTAAGCATTGTGGAAAAGCCTTTCCTAGTTCTTATAATCGTAACATTCATGAAAGATCTCACACTAGAGAAAAGTCTCATGCCTGCAAACAATGTGGGAAAACCTTCACCAGGTCTACTTACCGTAACATTCATGAAAGAATTCACAGTGGAGAGAAGCTTCATGCATGTAAGCATTGTGGGAAAACCTTTGTCACTTCCACTACCTGTAAAATTCATGAAAGATCTCACACTGGAGAGAAGCCATATGCATGTAAGCATTGTGGTAAGACCTTTACCCTTTTGAGTTCGCTTAATACTCACAAAATAATTCACACTGGAGAGAAGCCTTATGCATGCAAGCATTGTGGAAAATTCTTTACCCGCTCCAGTTATCGTAATATTCATGAAAGAGGTCATACTAGAGAGAAGCCTTAAACATGTAAGCATTGTGGAAATACCTTTGTCAATTTCAGTTGGTGTAATACTTCTGAAAGAAGACTGGAGAGAAAGCCCTTATGTGTGGGGAAACTCTTCAGTCTGATGATCTTACATTCATGAAAGAATTCATACTGGAGAGAAGCCTTATGCATGCAAGCATTGTGGAAAAACCTTCAGCTGCACTTGTCATAAGAATCATGAAAGCTGTCACACTAGAAAATAGTATATAATACATTGGGGCAAAGCCTTCACAAATTCCACATGCCATAGGAGTCATGAAAATATTCACACTGGAGAAAAACCATTTGTAAAACATGGGAAACTGTTTCTTTGCTCTCATTTTATCAAGCACAAAAGACCTCACAGTGGGGAGGAACATTATTAATATCACCATTATGAGAAGCCTTTAATGCTTCCAGTTTCTGTAGCATACATGGAGCAACTTACACTGGGGAGAAGCCTTGTGCATGTAATCATCTTACAAAAGCTTTCATCAGTTCCATTTGCTGCAACATTCATAAAGAATTTACCCTGGAGTGAAACTGTACATGTGTAACCATGTGGAAAAACCTTTAGCAGTAAGTTTCTCCTGTAGTCATGAAACAGTTTCACAATGGTGAAAAACTGTAATAAATGTGGGAAATAATTCATAGAGTTTAGAAGCCTCTTCCTTGAGAGTCGTGTGTGCCTTCATTTCTGTGTTTCACATCCTTACACAAACCTATGCAGTGTCAGAGTGAAAAGGAGTACACTGGGTAGAACGTGTTCCAGTATTAACTCACACTGCATTGGTCAAATTGCTTCTATTGTGAAGTATGAAAGAAGAATGTGGTTGGACTATGAGATGCATCAGCTAGTAATATTTCTTTCTAGAAAAGCTGATTATCTTAGTTACCTCCTTGGGTCATATGTGGTGGAAGTAGAGAACCAATTATGAAAGCTGTGTTTTGACAATTGTATGCACATTTCCAAATGGAGAGAGAGAGAGAGAGAGAGAGAGAGAGAGAGAGAGAGAGAGAGAGAGAGAGAGAGAGAGAAATGAGTAAAATAAAATGTTCAAAGGAATGGAGACGCTAACAAATACAGTGTTTTAAATGTGGAAAGAAACAGATTGTGAGACCCTTTAAAACCAATTTTAACTCAGTATTTTAGTATATATAGGAGGAAAGCCACTTGCAGTGTATGTAATAATATCAGGGTTTTTTTTTATACATACCCCTAGGCTTTGAATACAAGTGTAGTAGTGGTCAGAGTGAGAATGCCCCTGTAGGCTCATAAATTTTGATACTTTGTTCTCAATTCATGGAACTCTTTGAGCATGATTAGGAGGTATGGTGTGTTGCAGAATATCTTTTACTCTAGGAAAGTTTTGAAGTTTCAAAAGAAACTGAAACTCCCAGGGTTTTCTCCCTGCCTCCTGACTATGGATTAAGATGTGAGCTCACAGCTGTTCCTGCCACCATGCCTTTGCTATGCCATTGTGGACACTAACCCTCTGTAACTGCAAGGCCAATGTAACATTTCCTTTTAAAATCACATTAATGTTTGATTGGTCACAGCTATAGAAAAGAAGCTCTGACAACCAACTTGGAGCTTTAAAAAAAACAAATTCAAACAAAAGAAATTATTATTGTAAAATTATGAAATGGCTTTGTTTCATTTTAAATGATATAAAATTTTTGTAACTTTTTTATGTAGTTAAATCTTATATCAGAAATACTTTGTGGAAGTTAGTCCAGAATATTTTAGAAATAAACAGCTTGAAAGAAGCACAGTCAAATTCTGAGCATTTTTATTATTGGCCCATTCCTACACAGGAGTTTTACATTTCATTATGCCTTTATTAGGAAGGTAAGACGTGGCTTTTCTGATTACTCTAGGTTATATTTTCACATCTGAAGACATGGAGCTAGGAATTGCAGAGGAGAGATGATAAATGACATTTATCTTTGGGTCTGACTTACCAGTTGGTGAAACTGCTGAGAAGGATAAGATGATATGGCCTGGTTGGAGAGGGTGTGGCACTGGGATGACTTTGAGGTTTCCATGTAGCTAGAGTTTTCCTGCCTTGGAAATGCAAGTTTCCAGCATTTCCATGCACTTACTGTTTTAAATTAGCCCTATTTCCGCTTTGAACTTTCATATCATGATGGAAGCTCTTAGTTACTGCCCAGGACTATGCTTGTTTGCCTACTGTTATGTTTCCTGCCTTGATAGTCATGGACTCTCAACTTCTGAAAGTGCCATTACATGTTTTCTTTCATAAACTGCTTTGATCACCAAGTCTCTTCACAGCAATAGGAAAATGACTAAGAACCTGTGAACCAAAACAGTGATCATCATGGCAAGATGTCAGTAAAGGTGCAGTAGTGGCATCCATATCTTATAGGTAATCAGCTACTGTAAGAAATTATGGCTGTAACCTGATCAACCAACCAGAATATGTCATGGAATTTAGGGAACCTCCATCTGCCTTTTTACTAAGTCAACATCATTCCTGAGTCACAGAACTCATTTTTTTTTAATTTAAATTTTTATTGACTGTGGATTTCTCATCATGTATTCTGATTTCATTGATTTCCCCATCCCTTCATATCCACCCTCTGCCCTTGCAACCTCCCCCCGAAATAAAATAAAATACAATTTTTAAGAAAAGAAAAAATAAAATCTCATTGTGGAAGCTGCAGTGTGGCCCAGTGAGTCACGCCGTGTACCCTTTAGTCCATACATCTTTGCTTGCAAGTGTTGATTGCAATGAGGCATTGGTCTGACTTGATGCCCCTTGCTTTTCCTACACTACCGGTGCTGGGCCCTCACTAGGACTCTTCTCGGCTATCCTATTGCCCTGTTGCATGGTGATCCTATAGCTTTAGAGCTGTGGGACTGGTCCCTTCATATGTTGAATGGTTCATAGATGGGGTGGGTGTTGCAGTTGGCCAATTCATCCATAGCCCTGGGCCTCGGCCTGGGTGGTAGCTGGCTGGATTGGTCAGTCCACCACCTCTCCCTCATCCTTTCCAGGGTTAACTCTCCAGCATTGCCCTGGCTACTCATCCAGTGCAGCAGGCAGCAAGGGGCAGGGACAGGTCTGCTTTCATGCCCTCAGGGACCAGCTCACTTGCATGCACACCACCACAGCCAACTCTACTGTGTTGCCCTGGGGAGTTGTGGCACCTGCTCTCACAGGTGATCACTCTTGCAGTTGATACAGCACAAGTCAAGCTTTCCCATGACCCCGGGGCCAGCTCTCACAGGTCACATCTTTCCCTTGCCCACATCACCATCTGGCAGATGAGGGCCTATCTTTCCCACTCTCATACCCTTGGAGCTGGCATGCCCATGCTAACAAGCTCAGCTCTACTATGTTGCCCAGGTGAGGTATTCTGAGTGATGCTGCTGGTGAGGGGAACGGCTTGCTTTCCTGACTACTAGGTCAGCATTTCCACTTGCATTACATGGCAAGGGACAATGGGGTTTCATTTCTCTACCCATGCTACCGCATGGCAGATGAAGGGTGAGGCCAACTCTCCCATTCTCACACCCTCAGGGCTGACTCACTTATACCCATTCAAACAGGATTAGCTCAACCATGCTGCCCAGGCATGATGCAGGGCCGACTCTCCCAAGTGCTGCAGCTGGCGAGGGACAGGAGCAGCTCTCCCATTCTCCTGACCCCAGGGACAGTTTTGCTGCCTGTAACTGGGAAGAGGGGTAGAGCCAGCTCTCCCGAGTGTAGCATCCAGTGAGGGGTGGGGACAAGTCTTTGCAGCCCTATCCCCATGGCCTTGACTGGTAACAGAAGTCAAGGAAACACAAACCATGGTTGTGGCAGGGCCATGGACCCAGACATGGCCCTTGGCATACAACTCATTTTTATACTCACAGAGAAGTATAGTCCATACATTTATTTAAGTAAACTCTTTAGTGCAAACAATTCCAGAAAACCACAACTTTTCATAATGATCAGGATCTCACGCCCACTTAATACATCTAATACACAACTCATGCACCTGCTGCTCACTGAACATCTTCAAAGGAGTGAAAAGTTTCTAAGAACCAGACTACGAGGTTGTCTTAGCTGAGACCATGTCTCTAAGAAATAACAGAACCTACACCTATAATGCCTCAACAATATGGTTGCCAAAACAAGAGCAATGACAATACCAACAGACAGGAAAGGAGATTTCATCGGGCTACCACTCCTAGACAAAATATAGGCAACTAATGAAAGAAGTGGTGTCTCCCAGGTCTGAGCCCTCTAATTGGTTATCCAGTACACAGCAATCAAACCTAAAATTATACCCACCCAAACAACAAAAATGCATTTGCGCAGTTATAAAACATGTTTCAATAATAAGTCAAGCATGCCATCAATTCCAGAACTTATTGTTGGTACATGGCAAGGGTTGGAGGGAGAAAAGGGAAGGGGAAGTGTGGTCATTAGACTTTTAAAAAGGAACTGGAAGGTTGACTCAGCAGTTGTGAGTGCTTACTTTTTTTGGAGAGAGTTGCAAGCACATATGTTGTCTGTGATTCCAGGTCCAAAACATTCAATGCCACAACTGAAGTCAGCTGGCTCTTACAAGTACCTTGATGCACCTAAAAGCACAAATATACACACATAAAATATGTAAAAAAAAAAAATTTACAAAGAAATATTTGCTTAATAATGATGGCATGATTTTCTTCCTTGTCATTTCTGTTGCCTGGAAACCTCAGACAAACAATAAACTTTCCAACAGTAACAAGCATATAGGGAAATTATTTGCAGTCTGGAGAAATTGATCCATGATGGAAAGCATTGGCTACACTTCCTGAGAGGTTCACTTTGTTTCCCAGCATGTAAGTCAGATGACTTACAATCACCTGTCCTTTTAGTTCCAGGGATCTAACCACCTACCTCTTCTGGTCCTCAACAGGCACATGCATGACTGTGTACACACACATACGTATAAATTTAAAAATACAAATTAAAAAATGGAGACCAGGGAGGTGCTTCAGTGGTTAAGAACGTTTACTGCACTTTCAAAGGAAGCTAATTTTTTAGCATTTGTGTTTTATTTGAAATTTAAACTGTAGTGTTTCTTATAGTAATACTTTTAAACTGTTCTAAAATACCAAGTTACTTTTTTGCTTGCCATTACTAGTTTATTGGTAATTATATTTACATGAATCTGAATTTTCTAAGTGTCATTCATATAGACTTTTTTTTCTGAAGATGTATAGTCTCCTTCACCCCTCGGTGTGTGTGTGTGTGTGTGTGTGTGTGTGTGTGTGTGTGTGTGTGTGTGTGTGCACATGTGCCTGTGTGCATGTGTGTCCATGCCTGTGGTTAGAAGTGTGGTTAGTTTCCACTGAAACTAGAGTTAGAAGTATTCTTGAGCTGCATAAGCTGGATACTAGGATATAAACTTATCTATCTGCTTTTAATATTTGGAACATCTCTCCAGTGCTGACATTTAGATACTGGTTTTGCGGGGGGGGGGGTGTTGAGAGAGTTTCTTTGTGTAGCCCTGACTCTTCTGGAATTTGCTCTGTAGACCAGGCTGTCCTCAAGCTCCCATGTCTGCCTGCCTCTGCCTCCCAAGTGCTGGGATTAAAGGCATGTGCCACCACTGCCTGGCTCTTAGAAGTGTTCTTAAAGTAAAGTTACATAGGGTCCCCCCCCCCATTTGTACTGGTATTTTTTTTCACAGTTTAATGTATTTCTATAATACTTTAGCCTTGCAGTTTCCTATTACCCATTTTCAGTACCTTCCCTCTATTCTTCAACACCTACTTCTCAGTGTGTTTTCTTTCTTCTGTGTCTTTTTGTTTGTGCCCTATGGAGTGTAAGTTTTTTGCTGAAGCCTGGCTCTGAATTTATTAACTTCAACAAGGGCAAATATCTGTGGATATGTCACTGAAGAAAATTACTCCTCTATCCTCAGAAACCATGAATGCAAGTAATCCCTGAGGATTGATGGTCTCTTAGTTTTCCCCCCTCCTCACCCATGATGAAATGCTCACAGGCCAAATCTCATGTAACTTCTGTGCACTGCCACATGTGCAGTGAGTTCTTGAGTGCAATAGCTGTATCATCTGCTGAGAAGATTTGGTTGCACTTCTCATGCTCTGGAGCACAGAATCTCCACCTCTCTTCATAGATGTTCTCTGAAGCTTGGAGTTGATGATAAGGCTGACCCATTTCAAACCAAACCCTTCCTCTGCATGGCAGCTTGGGCAGTTACAGGTTTCTTAGTCATCTATACACACCTGCAGTAAGAAGTTTCTGTAATAAATGCTGTGCGCAGCACCCATCTATGGATATGAACATGCAAATTTACAAAGCAGTTTGACATCAACATTCTCCAAGGCAGTAGTAGTATTATGTTCTGCCTGAGAAATGACCTCCCCAGCCATAGGCTCTAGACAAGTTTTAAAGGATCTGGAATGAGGACTAAAGAGATGACGAGGTAGCTAAGAGTACTTGCATGTCTTCTAGAATACCCATGTTCATTTCTAGCTATGCATATTAGGCAACTGTCACCATTATGATGTAATGCATTTTCTAGGCCATCATAACTCTCCTATGGCCCTTACAGACACAAATACATAGTGCACATGCACGCACACTTGCATGAGCACAAACATGTAAGAATGCCTATTTTAAGAACTCAGCATGAGGTTTCTCTGTGGAGAGGGTGACAAATCCAATGAGAAAGTGATAGGTTATCCTAATACCACCCATTCCACAATTTGAGAATATATATATTTCCTGACAGGTTGATAATGTAGCTCATGTAGCTGGTAATATGTGATGACTTCTTTCCTCACAGATTGCAGAGGAAATTCTTGTAGTTTGAAGCCATGAAAGTAAGAGAAATTTTTCAGCTTTGCTTCAGCTTGATTTCTCAATGTATTGTGGCCAAAGTATGTTGTCATCAGCCATACAGTCTTACCATCAAATTCTGATGGGCAACCACAAGTAATACCTTAACCTATATTTTGAGGGAGACCTTAGTTCCTTCCTGGCCAGCAAGTACTGGCCATAGTTTTGTGTCAACTTGATATGAACTAGAGTCATTAGAGAAGAAGAAGCCTCCATGAGATCCAGCTGTAAGGCATTTTCTCAATTAGTAATGAATGAGAAAGGGCCCAGCCCATAGTGAGTGGTGCCATTCCAAGGCTGGTGGTCCTGGGTTTTATGTGAAAGCAGGCTGAGCAAGCCATGGGAAGCAAGCCAGTAAGCAGCAGCCCTCCTTGAACTCCATGTCAGATTTTGCCTCCAGGATCTTGCCCTGTTTCAGTTCCTGTCCTGACTGGCTTCAATAATGAACAGCTATATGGAACTATAAGCCCTTCCTCCCCAACTTAGTTTTTGGTCACAATATTTTGGTCACAGCAATAGAAACCGTAAGTAAGATAGAAGGTGTCCCAAACTTGGCAACCAGTTCTCATTAGTAACCAAATGGCACTGAAAACAGCATTATTCATCAAGGAGAATGTTGGTTGAAATATCTATATTTTTACTAAGGTTTCACACAAAGTTTCTATATGTTTTTTTGCATTGTTTTGGTTTCCCCTCCCACGGGCATACACCCTTTCTTTCATAACTTACAACTTTCCTCTGTGCTGTACCATTCTACCCAGTGTTACCACCTCTGCCTGTTTATCTATGATGTGTGTGAATATCCACTTTTCCTCCATCTAATAGCCCCAGTCTTTCTGGTCTTTTCTTGTGCACATTGTTAAGTACATACCATTAAAATGTTACAGCTAAGATCTACATACAAGGGCAACATAATACATCTGTCTGTCAGGTTTGCTCACTCAGATTCTTTCTCAAATTGCCTACAAATTTCATTGCTTTTTTATCCTTTAATAAATTTGATTGAGAATGTGTGCCACATTTTCAATATCTATATAATTTCTCTCAACCACTTGAATTCTGAAAAAAATTAGAATAGCATCACTGCACTTGAAAATTTCACAAGGAGAAGTGTTGGATGCTGGATGCTGTGCTTCTGTTATTATTCTACTAGGATGCAGTAGAAAGCACAGCATGTTTGAGGTCTGCCTGGGCCAAATACAAAGAGCCTGGGGATGGACAATGACAATGCTGAACATGTTTCTGTAAGAATGTGTAAATATAAATCAATGAACATTGAACTGAGGTCCTGAGAAAACTACACAATCATATAATGTCCTATAATACTATTCCCTTTGGTTTTGTTCTACTAAGAAATTAAAAGTATATCTGGAAAAGTGTGTGGAACTCATTAGCCTTGTGATTTCTGTGCCTTTACAAGATGCTTCTCATTGTGTGTGATGATGTGACAAAATATTCCTCTCACAAGAGTGACAAAGTTTCAACATAGCATTCAGTCTAGACACTGTGTGCTTTGGATAGTCATGTGATTATAAGAATAATAGGTCTTCTTTTTATTTTGACAAAATAAAGTATAATAAGGTAAAGCAAAAACCAAACAGGAGGTAAAGAGTTCCAAGGTCAGGCACAAGAATCAGAGATTCACCCATTCTCACAATCAGGAGTCCCAGAAAACACTAAGCTAAATTTACAATATAAATGCAGAGGACCTGGTCTAGACCATGCAGGCCCTGTGCTTGCTGCTTCAGTCTCTGTTAGTGCACATGAGCTTAGATGACTCAGAGGTCCTTGTTCTCCTGGTGTCCTCCGTGCCATCTGGCTCTTACACTCTTTCTATCTTGTCTTCTGAAGAGTTCCCTGAACTCTGAAAGGAGGGATTTGATAGAGATATCCCATTTAGGTCCTCTTTGTGATGTCTGGGTGTGGGTGTCTGCATCTATTATCTGTTTCCATCTGCTGCCTGAGGAAGCTTTTCTGATGATGACTGAATAAGACACTGATGTATGAGTATAGTAGAATATCAATAGGAGTCAGTTTATTGACACTTTTTTTTAGACCACTCATGGTTGGTTTACCCTAGGTCTCTGAGCTCTCTAGTCTCTCATTCTTGGTTACTTAAGCAGTGTTGAGCATGGATGCTATTTCATGGAGTGGTCTAAAGTCATAGGAGACATTATTTGGCTACTTCTACTAGCATATTTTGTAGGCAAGACAGATTGTAAGTCACAGATTTTGTGACTAGGTTAGTGTTTATATTTCTCTTTTGGTACCCTGCAGAGTACTTGATTGCACCAAAGACTCTAGAATGTAGACACCAGCTCAACTTCTCTATGTTCACCGAGTTTTGTGAGTATTGTCTTTGGCAATGGGGCCCAGCTCTCAGTTTGAAGAGAGGAACCCACTGTCTTAGCCATGGCCTTGGTTGTTTGTGGATGGCCATAGGGTCCTATGGCCACAAGTTCAATTGAATGCAACCCTGGAAGATTCCTTTGGTACAGAAGATGGTCTGGTGGTGAAAGACCCTAGCCCTTCAGGCTTACACCCCCAAGCCTCAGGAAAGGAGAAACTTCAAGCACCAGGAAATGAGAAACTAAAAATCTAGTTCCAAGAGCAAGCTGACTCAGCCATTGTTCAATCTCCCCTGCAAACATATAACAATATAATGAGATTTCTATTAAGAGATGTGCTCAACTGTGACTGGGATAGTTGCAGATGTTTCAGGAATGACCACTATGACCTGTATGTAAACTCCGCTCCTGCCCTGATACCCCCCTTGAGGTTTCAGGAAGAATGTGCATGCGGACATGACTGTACCCAATCTGTGATCACTCTGTGATCAGGCCATGAAATTGTATGGAAATTGTAATCTTGTGGGTTTTGTGGGGTTTTCCTTTATAAGTCCCCATATGGCTGCAGTAAGATGCGGCTCTTACTCTTAGGAGCAGAGTTTGCCCTTCTATATAGAAGCTTCAATAAAATCCTCGTGCTGTTGCATCAACTGGACTGGAGTCTGGGTTCTTGGGGTGCACACTTGAGACCCTAAACTTTGGGGTCCAACAGTGGGACTTGTTCTCCCCCATTACTATGAGACCTTTATAAATTTTAGGAAGTTCCCACTTCACTAGGTTTCTGTCCCTCAAATGTCCATCTATTCCATATGTTTCTTTCCATATTCCCTCAGTCCTCCCCATTTTCTCTCCCCGACCCCACTGGCTCATCCAATTCCTGTTTCCCCTTCTGTTGCATTCCACCCTTAACATCTTGTAGATGAATTTCTAAAGAGTCTTTTTAAATAAGAAACACAGAGCCAAATACAGGGTGAAAGCCATGGAGATAAGAGAAATAGTAATAGCCACCAACTAACCTTAGCTCACCACACTGCTGTAGCTTCCCAAGAGAACCAGCTTCTTCCTGTCTAACCTGTGCCTTTATTGCCTTGCTGTTCTGCCTTCTCATTGGCTCTTAGCCCAGCCACCTCACTTCCTTGTCACTGCCTGTCTGTACAGACCTCCAGGTCTCTATGGTTGGCACTAGGATTTAAAGGCATGGGTCATCATGCTTGGCTGTCCTTGAACCCACAGAAACTCTGCCTGCCATGAGATTGGATTAAGGGCGTGTGCTACCACCACCTGACTTTTGTTTATGGATGGCTGTCTATGTCCTCTGATCTCCAGGCAAACTTTATTTATTAACATACAAATAAATATCACTACATTTCAGCACAAATAAAATATCACCACATTCCCTCTTTTTTCCTAATAAAAATAAAGGATATATAACTAATATAAGAAAAACTATATACAATAAGTACAATAACTATATATAATATACTATATACAAGCAATAAATACATCAACAATGTCTAGTCCATTGCATTTGACAAACTCAGAGAAAATATTCCATTATCTATCCTATTTTGGGGGGTCCAAAACAAACCTAAATCATTTTCTATCCTAACTTATTTACCAACAGAAAACTATCTTATGTCTTTCAAACTTATACACATTATAACTCTTTAGTGAGTTTCTTTTCTGAAATTCTTAACAAGGAAAACTATAACTATCTAATTTTCAACTCCCTCAGAGACCCAAGAAGGAAATAATATTACATAGTAAAACAGGAAGTGCAAATAAGCAGCTTCCCAAAAAATGTGAGTTGACAGAAACAGGCAGCTGCCTGGACAGTCACCCAAAGTTTCTCTGCAATGTTGGGGCATCATCTTCAGCCTATAGGCTTAGTGTATCTGACAGACTCATTTGTGAAGCAGGATGTACACAAGGCCTATAGCTTGACTTCACATTTGGTATGAGTCTTCCATGTACCAGTGTCCTGTCTTGATTCAGGATTTTAAATTCTGGAAATTGTTGGTGTTTTTGGAATTTAGCTGTCCATTCTTCTCAGCTTGTGGGTGGCTTCATCTCTTTTCTTAAATGCCAGTTTACCATTGAGAGGTTAGACTCTGTCAGCCTAGCTACTCTTAAAATAATAACTGTTTCAGCTACTGTTCCACTGCATGCCAGAAGCCATTAGTCCACTGCCTGTTCAGCTGCCTCAGAAGAAAGAGGCACTGTACATTTTCCAGATTGCAAAGCCACTTCAGCGATGGTGCCATATTGTTCTGGCCTCAGAGGATGCCTGTTGCTAAAGCCACAACCACAATTGTCTTGGCAAGGATTGGTAGTCTTTTGTTTCATGTCCTGTCTGTCCATTTTGGATAACATATTGTCAGCAGTTGATTCGAGGGCACTTTGTTGCCCAGTGGCTAACTTTTGCCACAATGAAAGTTACCTCCATATTCAGTTTCTTCAGTGCCCATATTATCTCTGAAGTAGATTGGTGCTGCCAAGAGTTGACGTGTCTTATAGTCATTAAAAAAAAGAAAAAAATTCTAAGTTATTAAAACATTTTAACTGCTATATTCTGTAGATCTCTGAAGGGTTTGAAGATGACCTGTCTATCTAAAATATATCTCTGCTTAGCTTTGAAAACATACCTAATATGACTACAAGTTCGGTTGTAATGTCTAACTACTAACTTTCATTTCTTTATATCTTAATAGTTGGTAATAATAACATTCAAAGATTAGCAAATCACATTACATTGTTAAGTGAACTGTATAATTACAATATCCTGAACAAGATTAGAAATATACATACACCATTTTCTAACAATATCAATCTCAATATATGTAATTTGTATACAATATATAAAAATCCAACCCAATGTAAAGTATTTAAAACTAACAGTTGTCTTTTTAAAGTAGGTTCCATAATCTATCTTTTTATTTATATCATATCTATATCCTTTCTTTACTTTTCAGAGTAGATTCAATAATCTAACCTCTATTCTATCATTTCTATATATCCTTTTTTTCCCAAACAAGAACCTTAAATCTAATCTCCTTTGATTAGCACTGTTCCTAACCATTAACAACAACAACTTGTAACCAACCCTCCTAAACAATGAAAATTATCCCAAACCTGAAACCCATAGAAAGACCAAAAACCACCTGTCCACCACCATCTCTTTGGGAATGTGGGCATCATGTTCTTAAACTTGCTTCCTGCTGTTTGTGGGCAAAGGCATCTTTAGGGGATTCTGAAAGGAAAAATTTTGGGTTAATTGTCAAATTCTAGGAAAGGTAGCTATATCATTTGTTGTCCAGTCTCTGCATAATGCCAAAGTTCAGGGTTTATCTTTAGTTCTTGTTCAAGTAGTCTGTGAAACTGGATCATCTTAGCTAGCCATTTTGAAATTGTTCTGAGCAGTTTGTAGTCCAAAGCTGATCTGTGGGTGATGTTTTTCACATTATTGGTATTATTATTGTCCGTGTGGAAATCATTGTTGAGGGGTCCCATCATCTTTCTGGAGACTTCAAATTCGATGTTAAGGCCACATCATGATTCCCTGAAGAAAACTGATAGAGTCTTGAACACAAAAACATGTATAGGCAGCTAATTGAAGCCTTTTTCTAGAATTAGTTAGTACTCTATATGACCAGTAATATAATAACAAAAGTTTAAAAAATATATATTAATTTTATAAATTTTGATATAAAATTCATAACTTAAGAGAAGTTTAAAGAATCAAAATAGAATCAAAGAATCGAGATTAGTGGGACTAGAATAGTCTGTTAATTTTTTCATTTTCTTCTCTCCCATATCAGAAGATAGCTCTTTCTTCTGGCATGATACAGAGGTTTTACATTTTCCTTTTAACAACATGCTTGGGTTTAAAGAAGGAGAGAGCCATTCTCTGACTCCAAAGCCAGCTTTAATTTTTAATTGAACTGGGACTACAAGAAGACCATTTGTGTTAAGTGTCTGTAGAGAACAGAAGAAACAAACATTTAGGAAGACTTATGAAATTTTAAAACTTTTTTTATTTTTATTTTTTTGTTTTTCGAGACAGGGTTTCTCTGTGTAGCTTTGCGCCTTTCCTGGAACTTGCTTTGGAGACCAGGCTGGCCTCGAACTTACAGAGATCTGCCTGCCTCTGCCTCCCGAGTGCTGGGATTAAAGGCGTGCGCCACCACTGCCCGGCCTGACTTATGAAATTTTATATGTGATATAACAATAGGTCAATTTACTCTTTTTCTTGGGACACTTTTTTCTAGATAATTTTTCCTTTTTCTTCAGATGTCTCTTTTGTCTAGTGTTCTTCAGATTCCTTAGCCTTCATTCTTGAAGACAAGCCTAATTTTGAGGAGGTTTCCTTTTGGCAAGTTATATCTGATTAAATGAAAAACATTTGTTAGTGGTATAAGTTAGTTTAAATTGGATGGTCATGCTGGTTGATGAACAATCACCTCCTCTAATTAAGAGGTCCCTCTTGTTCAAATCAGACCTCTATCAACTTTGATGGTATCCACAGCTTATCTTCTCCTGTAGAAACAAAAGCAAGACCTCATCCCCAACATAACACATATCCAGGTTTACATTCTGAGGTCAGCACATCTTTAAAGTATATAGGCTGATTTAATTCTGAAGTTTTTTTCTATTATCTAATGTCTCTGCAGCTGTTGTTCCTTTCTCATTAGCATTGAGAAAATTAAAAATTCAAAGTTAATAGAGCATTATGTAATCTATTTCTTGGGGCTCTTGTTACACCTTTCTGTTTACTTAGCATGTCCTTTAGAGTTCTGTTTTATCTTTCTATAACTGCTTGAACTGTAGGATTATGTGGTATACCTGTAATATGCTTTATATTGTAATAAGCAAAAAACTGTTTCATTTTTACCGAGACATATGGTGGAACATTGTCAGTTTTGATTTGTGCAGGTATGCCCATGATGGCTATAACTTCTAGCAAATGAGTGATTACAGAATCAGCTTTTTCAGAACTCAAAGCAGTTGCCCATTGAAATCCTGAATAAGTATCTATGGTATGGTATACATATTTCAAGTTTTCAAATTCTGCAAAGAAAAACATGTCTATCTACCAGAATTCATTCCTCTGAGTACCCTTTGGGTTACATCCTGCTGGTAATGGCATTTGATTGTAGAAGGAACAAGTAGGACATTTCTTTACTATTTCTTTGGCTTGTTGCCAGGTTATGGAAAAATCCTTTTTTAAACCTTTACTATTGACATGATGTTTTTTTTTTTTTTTTTATGAAATTCTGAGGCCTCCAGCACATTTCCTATCAATAATTTATCAATCTCATCGTTATCTTGTGCTAGAGGGCCTGGCAGACCAGTATGGGATCGAATGTGAGTTATATATAAAGGATGACTCCTTTTCCTGATTATATCTTGTAATTGAATAAATAGTGAAGTTAATTCTGAAGCTTCAGGGATAAATTCTGCAGTCTCAATATGTAATATCAGTCTTTCAGCATACTGAGAGTCAGTAACTATGTTGAGAGGTTCTGAAAAATCCATTAATACCAATATAATAGCATACAATTCCGATTTTTGAACTGAAATATAAGGACTTCAAACCACTTTACTTAAATTTTCTGATTTGTAACCTGCTTTTCCTTGTTTGTTTGCATCTGTATAAAATGTATGAGCTCTAGTTATGGGTGTTTCCATACAATGTGAGGCAAAATCCAATAATCTCTCTTTATAAATTCAATTCCAACACTTTTGGGATATTTTGCTGTTAATCTCTCCCAAAAAATTACTGCAAGCTCTTTGCTAAAGTTCACTTTCTGCCCATAATTTTTCAGTGTCCTCCTTAGTTAAAGGCACTACAATTTCTGCTGAGTCTATTCTTGCTAATTGACAAAGTCTCAATTTTCCTTTTAAAATCAAGTCAGAGATCTTTTCCACATAAGTTTTAAATTTTTTACTCTGTTTATTTGGTAGAAATATTCATTCCAATATAATGTCTTCCATCTGCATTAAAAATCCTGGAAGAGAATGCCTAGATGGTAAAATAACCAAAATGTATTCTAGCTTTCAATCAACACAATCCACATGTCCTTTTAGTACTTTCTTTTCCACCAAGGACAATTCTTTCTCAGCTTCAGCTGATAATTCTCTTGGACTATGTAAGCCCTTGTTACCTTCTAAGGTTTTGAAAAAATTACTCAGTTCATCATTTTTTACCCCAGCAATAGTTCATAGATGGGAAATGTCTCCAAATAATCTTTGAAAGTCATTAAGAGTCTGTAATCGATCTCTCCTAATTTGCACCTATTGGGGTCTAATTTTTTGTAGACCTATTTTATATCCTAAATAATTAATAGAATCTCCTCTTTGTATCTTTTCAGGAGCAATTTGTAATCCCCAACAAGGCAAAATTTTCTTTACTTCTTCAAACATTCTTTCTAATGTATTTGCACTTGAATCAGCTAGTAACATATCGTCCATATGATGATAAATTATAGATTTAGGAATTTTTTTACATATTACTTCCAATGGCTGTCATACAAAATATTGGCACAAGGGTGGGCTATTTAACATTCTCTGTGGGAGGACCCTCCATTGATATCTCTTAACTGGTTGAGAATTATTATAAGTAAGCACCGTGAAGGCAAATTTTTCTCTGTCTTTTTCTTGTAAGGGCATTGAAAAGAAACAGTCTTTTAAATCAATAACTATAAGAGACCCATCCTTTAGGTAATAAAGTAAGCAAAGGAATTCCAGATTGTAGAGAGCCCATTAGCTGAATTACTTTGTTATTAATTGCTCTCAGGTCTGTTACCATTCTCCATTTACCAGATTTCTTGTTAATAACAAATACAGGAGAATTCCAAGGTCTGGTCAATTCTTCAATATGCTGAGCATTCAACTGCTCTTGTACCAGCTCTTCTAAAGCCTGGAGTTTCTCTGTTGTTAAAGGCCATTGCTGAAGCCATACAGGCTTGTCTGTTAACCATTTTGAAGGTAGAGCTGTTGGTGTCTTTGAAAGATCAGCAATTGTTGTGCCCTGTTCTTGTACAATCTGAATAGCTGGTAACCACTCTTTAGAATAATACCTTCTAATATTTCTCTCAGAAACATGTGTTAGTTTATGATTTGTTTCTGAGGTTGGCTATTCCTGAGAGGGCAGCTCCAAATATAAAAGTTTCTTCTTTCTCTAGTCTATATTTGTCTTAGTAGACTTTACTTGGCTGGTAGACAACACCCAGAATCAGCTGTAGACAACAAACTGCTCTAAATGTGACCTAAACCCCACCTTCTCCAGGTGTCCTACAAAACCAGAAAGTCCGGGACTTGATGCAAATTAGTCCACTCGATATGATTGCTCCCTATTTCTTCAGCTGTGTCAGAAAACCATATTCTTCTGATGAGTACCCTTATTGTCCTAACCCCCTCCTGGCCAATGAATAACATGCCTGCCTTCCTGAAACCCTGACAACATTGTCCTAACTTCAAAGGAAGTAGTTACCAAAGAGTGCACATTACCCCTTGTCCTCCACAAAGCACTGGAATATTAGGTCCAAGAGAAATTCCCCAGCAAAGAGGAGCAAATGACTACATGTAGTACATATTGGCATACCAAGATTATATGGCCTTAAAATTTTGTTCTTCCTATTGCTAACAAAACATGTATAGTTTATGAATGGGCCATATATCTTTTAATGCATTACATTTTTTTTTGCATATAAAGAATAACAAGATCCTATCAAGGATTTAACAGAAACACATAAGACAAAGTGGGGGAGGGCTTGAAAACCATGTTATTGTAAAGACAAACTAGGCCCATTCCCGTTTGTCATCAAATCTGTTTTTCCAAGATTGAGCTATGACTCACTCACCTGTAACCTTATCTAAAAATGGTTCCGTATGGCCTATTCCAGAAAACGGCAACAATGCCTTTGTTTCAACAGGTTATTATAACCATCTATTTTTATGGCCACATTGTTATAACTACCTTGCAACCATCTTTCTTTCAGGAGGTTATTATGACCAATTTGTTATGCTTATGTTCTGCTCCTATAACCCTGCCTATTTGTTTGCCAGATGTCCCATTTGGAAACCCTGAGTTATTCCCACACAGAATGCTGACATCTTGAACTCCAACTCAGGGGAAGCAGCAATGTAGATGAATAAGAAACTTGATTAATTAATTGCTAGCTTTAATTAATTTGGCCATGATGAACTGTGTCTTGGGTCTTTCTCCATACATCTTTGGGATTAACAGATTCTATTTCATATCTGTTCACAACAGAGTATCAATGAACATAGATAAACAACTCTCTGTAATAAGATATTGAGTTCTCTGAGTATATACCCAGAAGTGGTGTAGCTAGGTTATATGGTCAATCTATTTCTAGGTTTTTAAAAGTTTATTTATTTTTATGTGTATGAGTATTTTAACCTCATATATGTTCATGTGCCTCTCATGTGATGTGTTCTGGGAAGCCAGAAGTGGGTTTTGGATCCCCTATAACTGGAGTTACAGATAGTTGTGAGATACCATGTGGATGATGGAACAGAACCTGAGTTCTCTGGAAGAGTTACATGTGCTGTTAACTGTTATGACATCACTTCATACCCATTTCTAGTTTTTGGAGAAACATACAGACTGATTATCAGAAAGGCTATAGTACTTTAAATTACTCCCAAAAGTGTGCAAGGGTTCTCTGTGGCCTAGATCCATCTCACTATATGATGTCATTTGTATTTCTCTTGAAGGCAGTTTCAAGGTGCAGACTAGTGAAACTAGAATTTTAACTTCCACCTTGCACAAAACTCACTTCCAAATAAATCAAGGAACTCTTTGTGCAACTTCACATGCAGTGGTTTCTATATTTGTAGGTGTACTTGAATTTACAAGCAGTGGTAAAGATTTTCTAAATGGAACTTCAGTAGCTGAGGAAATAAGACTTACAAGTAATGCAAATGGATTTCATGAAACTGAAAAGCTTCTGGACAATAAAGGAAAGAGAACTGAGTAGAGAGGCAACTTACGGAATGGGAGAAAATCTTTGTCAGATGTATATCTGTCAGAGGATTAGTGCCTACAAAAAAAAAAAAAAAAACCTAAACAGGAACTTAAACAACCCAATTAAAAAATGGACTGCACAGAATAGGTCTAGAGAGAGTGGACAACTGTAACTGAAGTTTTCTCCATCCCACCTGGCTCCCGCAGCCATCCCATCCCACAGCCGCTCAGACACAAATGATCACACAGAGGCTAATATTATTTTTAAACTCTTGCCATGGCGGGTTTCTTGCTATCTAGTTCTTATATCTTAAATTAATCAGTTTCTATAAGTCTATATTTTGCCATGTGGCTTGTGGCTTACTGGTACTTTTACATCTTGCTTCTCATGGTGGCAGCAGGCAAATGTCTCCTCTGCTCCGCCTTTCTCCTTCCTCCTCTATCTGTTTGGATTTTCTGCCTGTTTCTAAGCTGCCTTGCCATAGGCCAAACAGCTTTATTTATCAACCAATCAGAGCAGCATATTTTCACAGCATACAGAAAGACATTCACCCATCAGATAACGTCGCCTTTTTCCTGAATTTTGTGCAGTTGATTTGACTTTCTTTCCATTTGATGCTTGCCATAGGCTTGCTGTAAACTGTCTTCATTATGTTGAACCATGTCCATTGAATCCCTAATCTATCCTGGATTTTTATCATGAAGAATTGTTGATTTTGTCAAAGGAATTTCCTTCAGCCCTTTAAATTTCAAACTGTTAATTTGGTTTTTCTCTCTGCCTTTCAGTTAATTTGGATAAGGGTCTCTTAATTTTATTGATTTTCTTTAAAAAAAAAAAAGACCTCTTTATTTCATGATTCTTCATATTGGCTTTTTGCTTGTTTCTTTGTATTTCATTGATTTCAATCCAGAGATTGATTATTTCTTTCCTTCTATTTCTTGGGGTGAGATTTTTCTTTTTGGTCTTTTTGGTGTGCCACCAAGCTACTACTATGAGATTTATCCATTTTTTGTAGGCACTTTGTACTATGGATGTGCATCTTAGAAACCCTTTATTGTGTCCCATAAGTTTGAACATGTTGTGAAGTTATAAATAATTCTCCTCCTTCTCTTCCTTCTTCTCCTTCTCCTCCTCTTTCTTCTCCTCCTCCTTCTTCTCCTCCTTCTTCTTCCTCTTCTTCCTCTTCCTCCTCCTCCACGTCCTCCTCCTCCTTTTGCTCTTCTTCCTCTTTTGAGACAGTGTTTCTCTGCTTAGCCTTGGCTATCCCAGAACTCACTTTGTAAACCAAGCTGGCTTTGAACTTACAGAGATCCACTTGCCTCTGTCCCTGAAGTTCTGAGATTAAAGACATGCAACCATCACCTGGAATATTGTGAATTCTTATTCATGCAATTCTAGAAAGTCTTCCATTTCTTTTTTTGATTTCTATTTTGACCTATTTTTTAACTCAGAAGTGAGTTGTTGTTTTTGTTATTGTTGATTTCCAGCTTTGATTTATGATGTTCAGAGAGAATGCAAAGTATTATTTTAATTTATTATGTTTCTTCAGACTTGCTTTGTGTCCAAGTATGTTTCCAATTTTAAGGAAAGTTCCAGGAGGTATTGAGTAGAAGGTATATTCTTTTGTGTTTAGGTGAAATGTTATGTAAATATTCCCAGCTACTGGAGTCCTATTTATTAAATCTTTACATGTCTTTTAAATTCAAATGCACCTACAAATCTAGAAACTTCTGCATATGAAGTTGCATGTTGAATTTCCCAATTCATTTGGAAGATATCTGTAAATACCCCCAGCTCTGTGGCATATACATGCTGCAGCTTCTCCTTCCTCTCTGCTTCTATCTGCAGTGGATTACATAGATCATCCCCTCCTAACTTCCTCCCCAACACACATTGCATTACTCAACCTCCAACACCAGCAAGTGTTTCCAGGAAATCCACAGGCAACTCCAACCAGGGAAGCAGGAGGACTAATTGCAGATCTCCATCAGTTCTTCCATATTCCAAATCAAATCACACAGTCTCTTCTGCAATTCTTCAGCAGACCCTCTTTCCTTTTGGTGCCCTTCTCTGGTACATCAAGCAGATTTTCTTCCCCTCCAAACATCCTTTGCCTACTCATTGCTTTATGTGAGCTCCCAACACGAAAAGACATTTCCTGGGAATATGTAGGTAACCTTGGCCAAAAATACAGATTGGCTAAATGCATATCTTCACCTCCATCCCTCCATGTCGAATCTCCTATTCCCATTACAGATCTGTTGCAGATCTTCTGCTGGGGTCTCTCCAGACTCTCTGCCCCCCTTCCAAGGAGACCAAGCAGATACAGTTGGAAAATCTTTTTCCGCCCTCTTCTGGACCACCTTTCCTTCCCCTCTCTGAGCTCATCCCCATTCCTAAGTGTCTGCTATAAAACCTACAAACACATTTTACCTGGCAACCCAGTGGCCACAATTATCAAGATCATAGAATAATTTCCTACCAGGCAACACATATACATCATATTCTGCTAAAAACTGCATAGGCTGTGGTGGTCCAAATAGGTTTGAATGTGTTTGAATGCTTGACTCATAGAGAGTGGCACTATTAGGAGGTGTGGCTATGGTAGAGTAGGTGTGGCATTGTTGGAGGAAGTTTCTCTGTTCCCTTCTCTCTCCCTGTAGATCAAGATGTAGAATTCTCAGCTCCTTCTCCAGCACCATATCTGCCTGCATGCTGCTATGTCCTGCCATGATGATAACAGGCTAAATCTCTGAAACTGTAAGCCAGCCACAATTAAATGTTTTCCTTTGTAAGAGTTGCCATGATCATGGTGTCTCTTTACACCATGTAGAAACCCTAAGACAGTCCACAGTCCACTTTTTAACTGGGTTGTCTGCATTCCTGATATTTAGGGTTTTTTTAATATTTTTTTTTAAAGTTTATATATTCTGGACACCAATCCTCTGTCACATACATTTTGCGGGGGCAGAGATTTTTCCCATTCTATGGGTTGCCTCGAGTTAGTTCTCTTTCTTTTATCATTTTCTGGCCTCCCATTGAACAAGCACACATTAGATTACTGGCGTATATTCAAGAAAGACACCCTTACACATGAAATAAAAGAAGTAATCTCAATGTGCATGTGAGTGACATTATTGCTTTCATGAACATCATGGCATTGATGGAATTATTTATTTCCTGGCCCTGCAAGCAATAGCAGGCAAGATGAAGACTCAAGTCTCATTTTGTGTCTTTGGATCATCACTAGAGAATGACCACTGTGGGCTCTTAGCAGTCTGTATGATCTTGAGAATTAGAGTGTTTACTATAGTGAATGGAGGCTATTTCATGACCTTGGGTAAAAAAATATTTTTTGATGTTCAAGGGTTGCTTGAACTGTGATTCCTAAGTGGGGTACTCCTGGCAAGTATGTCTATTTTATCCATCCTATAAGTAATTAAATTCCTTTGTTGGTGTGCTTTAATTATATTGGTAGAAAATGGATACATTGAAACACAGGCTTTTGTCTCATCCCTCAACTTTGAGATTTCCTATCAACCCTATTTGGGGTTTCTGTGCTTGAATCTACCTGGGCCCTGCTCCTACCCTGAAGTCCTGTTTTTTTCCTTTGGGTCAAAAGATTGGAATGTACAGAGCAAATTTAAAGCATCAATGTCATGGAAAAGGCAGTCAGGGAAATACTGGGTATGCAAGTAAGTGAGTAAGGGCGCCCAAAATCTGAGTATGTTCTTAATATGCAGTGAAATCCTAAAATGCAACAGGTTTATTCCAGAGAGCAAGGCCTATATGTTAAAGCTTTACCATTTATTTATTTATTTGCATTTACTTTTGTTTGTATTTTGCATGCTTGTTTGTATATATGTTTGTTTTTTTCTAAACAGGGTTTCTTTGGATAGTATATCCCGAAGTTCTCTGTACCAAGTGAGCCTCAATTTAGTGATCTTCTTGCCTCTGCCCCAGCATTTCAGGGATTAAAAATTGCCTGCCATTAGCATTTGGGAGGTAGAGGGAGGCGGATCTCCAAAGTGAACTCCAGGACAGCCAGGGCTACGCAGAGAAAGCCTGCCACAATGTCTGGCATATTTGTTTGGTTTGAGTCAGGGACTCACCATGTAGCCTTTAATGCCTCTGAATTCACAGAAGTCTGCCTTCCTTAAACCTGCTGGCAGTAGGGCTTTCGCCTGACCTTTTCTAAAATGTTTAGATATTTTAGGTGCGGCTAGTGTATAGTTCGCCAATCAGGGACGATAGTATAAAAGGAACAGCCCAATCAGGAGCACGGATAGTCTGTGCGCGACCCGGAAGTCTTTTTTTTTTTTTTTTTTTTTTTAAACGCTTTGCTTAGTCTGGGGGTGCTTGTGAGGATTTGTTTTAGGCGATAGTGTGTTCTGCTGACTACAGTTCTCTTTGGGAGGACACCAGGGTACATCGGAAGTACGATATGGTAAGTGTCCCTTGGCTCCTGGAATCTTGGGTGGCGGGTTTGGGACAGTAGCTCCTTTGCGGCGCCAGTACCTGGAGTTTCCCTTGGTGCTGAGCAGTCCACTGGAAGGTAGAGTCTGGCCCAGCAATGCCTATTGCTTTCACTTGAAAGTGTGCACCCCACAGGGAGCCTTAAGCCCCGATTTTCCCCACTCTCCCCACTTTTCTGTCCTGGTGAAGCTGCTTCCCCGCAATCCTCAGCACTCTTGGGTGACTCCTTGCCATGAACTGTGCTACACAGATTTTGCAGCGCTGGCGGGTTGGTGATGCTGTGTCCAGGACATGGGTGATCTTTAAAGTTTCCCTTCTCCTGTGCTTCCGCTTTGAGTGATTGATTTTTTTTTTCCCGTTATCACCTTGGAGTTTTTTCCTCTCTCCACTCACTTCTTCCATCTGGTCGCTCTTAGCTTGTTTCCCATGCCTCCTTCTATTAAAGAAGTTTCCCACAGTCGGCAGTGGTGCACGCCTTTAATCCCAGCACTCAGGAGGCAGATCCAGGTGGATCTCTGTGAGTTCAAGGCCAGCCTAGTCTACAGCGCGAGATCCAGGACAGGCACCAAAGTTACACAGAGAAACCCTGTCTCGAACCCTTCCCACCCCCCCAAAAAAAAGTTTCCTACAAAACTGCGTGTCCCTTAACAACTCATCCCGTATAGTGTTTGCATTTTTCTTCCATTTTTAAAAAATGATAATGTGTGAGAATTTTTAATTGTTCTCCTGACTGCAGTTGGCCAAAATTATCAGTCTGAAGAAAGATAGAAACTTCAATCTGCTTCACTTTTGGTTTGCAGTGACCCTTTTAGAGTCCCAAACTGGGATTTTGAAAAGTTTCCACAACTTTGCAGAAAAGGCCAGTGAAACCGGCTAAGAGCTTCGCGGAATTGGCGTTGTATTTTTGTTGCTGGGGTAGTTTTGCTGTAAGCTGCTTTAAACAGAAGGGATTGGGAGTGTCAGTTTTGTAGCAGGCAATTTCCACATTTTCAGGCCTTGGGAAAAAGTAATACTTCATCTTTTTCTTTTTGCCTCTAGACAGTTGGTTTATGTAGGTAGTATAATTTCTGACCGTTTGGGAACCTTCAGAGCGTTCATGAGGGAAAGACAAGTGTGCTTTCTAGTGGAGAAAGTGTTCTTTATTTGAATGTTGACTTGAGTGTGGAGCACATTTATAATATATTTGTTATGCTTCAGTGTATAGTTATTTTGATATTCACTTAATTGTTAATTTATAATTTGTTATTTTTTCTTTTTTGGGACAGGGTTTCTCCTTCACCTCCTGGCTTTAGGTATTCATTTGTTTTGTTTTGTTTTTGGCACAGGGTTTCTCTTTGTAGCCCTGGATCTCCTAGTGTTGACCAGTCTAACCTTGAACTCAGAGGTCACCCTCCTCTGCCTCATGCATTCTGGGATTAAAGTCTTGCATCACCATGCCTGACTTTGTGGGCTTTGGTTACCTGACTCAATGTAATTACATTTTCACTTACACCATTTGCTGGAAATTTCATTTCAGTTTTCTTCATTGCTGAGTGGAAATCATTGTGTTTATGTGCTGCATCTCCATCATGTGGACATCAGCTGATGGAGATCCAGGCTGATTCTTTTTCTAGCTATTGGGACTAGAGCAGCAATGACCATGTGTGTGCATGTATGCGTTATAGTGTTTGGAGTGTTTTCATTATATTCAGAGAAGTTTATACCTTGGTGAAACAGTATTTCTGTTTCCTGCTATTGAGGCAAGCACACACTGATTTGCTTATTAATTCCAGCAGTTTAAACTCTCACCAACAGTGAGTCAGTATTCATTTTTGTACGTACACATCTTCAATAGGGTTGGAGCTCTTCAGGCTTGCAGAACTTTTTACCTGCCCTAGCCCTGTGGACAGCTTTAGCCTCTGTGATTCCTAAAATGTAAAGATTGAGAAAATAACTGAGTCCTGTGATTTCAGACTCCCTCAAGTAATTAATATCCTTAAAATATACCCCCAAATATTATGCTTCTTCAAAATAATTGCTAATAGTTTCCACTAAATATGTCATATTTCTAATTAACAAATTGAGTCTCAAGCTTATTTAAAATCATTCACTGTCAAGGTGTAGCCAAGTATTATACCAGCTAAATAATATTTTAACTAAAAAACATTAGAAAATGGATGAGTTGAAACATAAGGTGTGAAGACGCCTCAGATGAGTTTACCTTATTCCAGACTCTTGTGTTTACACAGTTGACACAGCAGGCCCCCTTCTGTCCTGTGTCTGCACAGACCTAGGGATTCCTTCTACCCCAACTGTATTGGTTTTGGCCTCGGGATCTCCAGTCAGGAATATCCAGGCCTTGAGTTTCTTTCATCAGGGATGCTGTTAATTCGCTTCATCCAATGTCCAGTGAGGTGGATGGATATTCAGAAACCACACCATTGCCACTGGGTTTGAATCCAGTGTAGATGCTGAATTGTGTTACGTTGGACCTGTACCACATTGTGTTCTGCTGATTTTAGGCTTATAGGGAGGGCACCCTGATCCTTTAGAAGTAGGAAAGGGTGAGTTTGTCCAAGGCTTCTGGAATTGTAGGTTGCATGTTTGTGCCATTGCTGAGGCTGTGGAGCTGAGGCCTGGGTGTTCCCCTGGCCATGTGTAGAATGTGCCCTGGACCCTTACACTAGCTCTGATCTTCCCAAAGCACTGGGATTGTGTGCAAAGCAGGCAGCTGTGCACAAGGCCTCCCGCCCTGTGCTGCCAGGTTGGTGACATTGAGTCCAGTCTGGTGTGAAGGGACCTGGGCGGTGTCCCTTAGGGTGTGTCTGTGCTGCGTTCGGTTCTTCCTGTCATCACATTTATGATTTTACACTTTCCTTAGTACTGAACAGTAAGCCAGGCCTGACGTGAGTTCAACACAGGCTTTGTCATTAAGCTGCATCCCCCAGCTCCCAACTCCTTATCATTCGTGCGTGCGTGCGTGCGTGCGTGCGTGTGAGTGTGTGTGTGTCCTTTTAAAAATGATGATGATAAGAGGACTGGATGTTCCCTTTGTAAGAGTGGGTCAAAATTCCCAGTCTCAGAGGAAGAGAACTTTTTAATTTTTTTCTTCACTGCCTGTTTCTGAGGCAAAAATTGGCATTTTTAAAGCACTCTCCCAGGCTTGCCCTTTGAGAGCTCTATGAAGGGGGTCCTAGGCTTGGGATTGGATTGTTCTTTCTTTGTTTTGCTCTAGGCTGCTTCTCCAAATATAAGAAATTGCATGAAGGAGTACTTAATCAGTCTTTTTTGTTTTTTGGATTAACTTCTTTGTAGAAAAAATATTAATAATTTCAGTAGTGTTAGAATTTAGGTTGCAGAATGAAGAGACAAAAGGCTGGAAAGAGACCAGAGTCTGACCTTAACAGACAACACCGGTCATTAGCACAGACAGCAAATGACACTGACTTTTCTGCTGTACAGTGGGATCAAGCTGCCTGGGGCCCTTATAGGGAGGGCCCTGGAAGAGGCTTGGGAATGAGGAAGTTGATGCAGCTTCCTGGGCTGTGTGCTGCTGTGTAGTGTAGCAGGAATCTTAAAAGTTCTTATTAATAAAATCAAACCCGGGGCCAGTTATTGGGGTGAAATGCTGGATGGTCAGAGAGACAGAACAAGTCACAGCTAACCTCATCTGGCCAACTTCTCAGCTGATCTTGTTTCCTCAGACTGGAAGCCTCTCTGTCCTCATATCCGAATGGCTCTCAGCTGAACTGTGCTCCAAAGCCTGAAAGCTTAACCAGCCAAATGCTTAACCAGCTAAATGCTTCTAGTTTCTGGTCTTCACGCCTTATATATCTTTCTGTTTTTTCCATCACTCCCTGGGATTAAAGACTCACTTCTTGGGATTAAAGGCGTGTGTCACCAAGCCTGGCTGTTTCCAATGTGGCCTTGAACTCACAGAGATCCAGAGGGATTTCTATCTCTGGAATGCTAGGATTAAAGGTGTGAGTGCCACCATTTTCTAGCCTTTGTATCTAGTGGCTGTTCTGTCTCTGACCCCAGATAAGTTTATTAGGGTGCACAATATTTTGGGGAATACAATACCACCACAATGTAGTCTCTCCTTCCTGAAGTTATTTGCCCAGGTTGTCTCAGCAGACATTCCTCTTCTGAAATTAAAATAACTCTTAAAGAAGGAATATTAAGCAAAACCTAGCTTATCACAACAAAGTTGTTATACAACAAAGCATACAAATTGTCATTACAGATTTCAGTTTAAATGTCAGATACTCATGAGTGCACGTGCTAGCTAGAGTGTGAGCACGTGGGTGCGTATGTGCATGCATGTGTTTGTGTGTGTGTTTTGTGTACACTGGTTAGAGGACAGTGACTGGACATTAGAATATGAGACCAAAGTTTATTTCCTCTACAGGAAAAGGAACTCCGTATTAGAGATGGTGTGTAACAGTCATGAGTCCATTATTGAAGGTTTGCAAAATCTTAGGTGTTGCTGATCATAATGGCTCATGGTTGAAATCCCAGCACTTGTATGACCGATGAGTAAAGAAATGAGGAACTGTTTCCAGAATAACATAGATTAAGCTAGTGATAGAAAAAATGAAAGTATTGAGACAGCTCCTATTTGTTTAAATAATTTACTTCTACCCCACTGAATCTAATTAGTGCAGCCCTCATTTACAGTGTGCATGGGGTCATACACTGTGAGGGGTGAATCTACCAGTGGCCACATTTCTAAAGAAAAGTGACTCTCCCTCCCCTAGAAGCAGCAACCGAAACTAGGATTTCAGTAAGGGCTGGTGCCTTAAAGTACACCTCAGTCCATTTTGGGACCAGCTTCTTCACTAGTGGTAATGGGTGGTAATATCTGCTTGTTCAGAGCTTGGTGGGTTTGTGGTTATGATGGTCTACATACAAAGTGCATAGCTTGGCCTACACAGAGACTTCTATGCCCATCAGGGCTTCATGGTGGTGTTCTCTTTTTCTCCCACAAAAATTATTTTTAAGTACCTTACAAAGTGGTGTTTCATAAGGCTTTAAAATACATGGTTAGCTTTCTTTCTTTTCTTTTTTTTTAAAAAAGATTTATCTATCTATCTATCTAGATAGATATCTATTATGTTCACAGTGTTCTGCCTGCATATTTGGTGAATGCCAGAAGAGGGCGCCAGATCTCATTACAGATGGTTGTGAGCCACCATGTGGTTGCTGAGAATTGAACTCAGGCCCTCTGGAAGAGCAGCTAGTGCTCTTAACCTCTGAGCCACCTCTCCAGGCCCATGTATAGCTTCCTTTAACCCACTTCCTTACCCTCCTTTCCTCTACACTCTATCCTCATCCCTGTTTAAGCCTTCAGCCTCCTTGTTCATTCAGATCACACATGGACTACTATCCCCACTGACGATATGCATATGTGTTTATCTTGTCGTGCAATGTCATAGGTTCCCAGGTAACTTCTTCGTGCACACTTCATTTCACTTCAGCCTTCTGGACTCTCCTCTACCCATCTCTGTCACTCCACCACCTGTTTCAAAGCTCTGTCTCTAGTATTCCCCTCTCTCTTTTGATTTTACCTATATTCACCCTCCCCATACATCCTCCCATTCAATAATAGCCTGTTTCTAGCTCTTTATTCTCATGTACTCATTGCCAAAACCATTTGAAACTAGGAATGCCATGTGACAAAGGCCATTCACTATTTCTCTTTTTTGGCCACAGGGGACCCCACTTGGAATTTTCTCTAGTTTCCTCCCTTTTTCTGAGAGTATTATGATTTCATGTTTTTACAGAAGAATAATATAACATTGTACACATATACCAAATTTTCACTATCCATTTGTAAGTTGATGGGTAACTAGGTTGATTGTATTTCATAGCTGTTGTCAATCGAGCTGCAATGAACATGGATATGCAAGTATCTCTACTATGATAGAGTTCTCTGCATATATGCCCAGCAGCTGTGTAGCTGTCATATGATAAATCTGAGTTTTAAAAAAAAATAATTGTTTTTATTGTATTGGTGTTTTACCTTCATGTATGTCAGTGTGTGCCTCTTGCGTGTAGAGTTCTTGAAGGCCAGAAGTGAATGTTGGATCCCCTAGAACTGGAGTCAGAGATGGCTGTGAGATACCACGTGAGTGCTGGGAATAGAACCTGGGACCTGGGAAGAGTAGCTAGCCTGTGCATTTAACTGTTGAGCCATCTCTTCAGGATCATTTCTAGTTTTTGGAGAGACCTACTGACTGGTTTCCCTTAAATTTGCTTTACATTTATTACTTTACATTCCCATCAACAATTTAAGAAGGTTCCCTGTGACCCTGATCCATGCCACTATTTGTTGTTCTTTGTATTCCCCTTGAAGGCCATTTTGACTAGGGAGAGAGAGAATCTTCATGTAGATTTAAGCTACAGACTAGTGAAACTAGGATCTTACCTCTCATTTTGCACAAAAGTCACCTCCAAATTGTTCAGTGTCCTCACCATGCAATGTTGTACTCAGAAACTGCTAGATCTCTAGGTTTACTAGAATTTACAAGCACAGATACAGAATTTCTAAATAGGACTTCCGTAGCTCAGTAAATAAGACAAGTCAGGCAAACGGACTTCATGAAACTGAAAAGCTTCTGGACAACAAAGGAAAGAGAACCGCGTGGAGAGGCAGCCCACAGGAGGGGAGGAAATCTATGCCAGGTATACATCTGACAGAAGATGTATAACATTGAAAATAAAACAACTAAATATCAGTCACTCAACTCAGTTTTAAAAAATGGACCACATAGAATAGTTCTAGAGAGAGTGGACAGCCTTGTCTTGTTACTGATTTTTGTGGAACTGATTCGTCTTGGTGTTTCTTTCATTTAGGTTGTTGTTGCCCATGGGGCTTACTATAAACTGCATTATTATGTTGAGCATGTCCTTTGAATCTCCATTCTCTCCTGGATTTTTATCATGAAGAGTTGTTGAATTTTGTCAAAGGGTTTTCTTGCATCCCTTTTCATTTCTAATTGTGTTAATTTGGTTCTTTTCTGTGCTCTTTAGTTAATTTGGATAAGGGTCTGTCAATCTCATTTTTCCAACAAACCAACTCTATTTCATTGATTCTTTGTATTGTTTTTTGTTGATTTCAGTCCTGAGTTTGATTACATATTATCTTCTACTTGTTTTGAGTGTGATTTCTTCTTGGTGTTCCAGGTGTACTGTTAAGTTACTCTTTTGAGATCTGTCCAATTTTTTTGTGGAGGCAATTTGTATTATGAACGTGGACCTTAGAAATGCCATCATTGAGCTCCATAAGTTTGGGTATGTTGTATTATTCTTATTCATGCAATTCTAGAAAGTCTTTCATTCCTGGATTTATGTCTTGATCTATCTTTTTTTTAAATGTAAATTGTATAATTTTATTCATATACTTGTTTATTATGTAGACAGTTGTTTACATTCCATGAAGTTAAGATTTCTGTCATTAATATTCAACTTCAATTCATGTTGCTCAGATAGAATGTAGGGTATTATTTCAATTTTCTTGTTTCTCTGCAGACTTGCTCTGTGCCCAAATATGTAGTCATTTTGCAGAAAGTTCCATTATGTGTCATGAGCCACAAGGATATGAAATAGAAAGTCCAGCTGTATATAAGGTATACTTTGACCGGTCAAGGGTCTGTCAAATGGAAAGCTACTTATCACAGAATAATTGGTGTTACACAGCTTTAATATTCATCTGCGTCTTGCTATGAATTCCTTGTGCTCATAATTATCCCAGAATGTGTATATGTGTGTGAACCTCCCTCTTGGGCGTATATGCTCAAAGTACTTGGATAAACTCAGGTAGGCAGAACTTTCTGGCTCTGAGCTCCCAACTTCCTTTTTTAGCATTTGAATTGGGTATCTGCCTTTTGCAAATATTTCCTTTTAGCCATATCCAAAGATAGGGCCAGCCCCAAACAAAGCATTAAAAGACAAGGGAGGAACAGAAAGGCTACCAGACCACTTGCTAGGCGCCTGAAGCCCTAAACTAGGTAAAATGTCCTTTCGGAGACAGCCTGGCTCCCAGGCCAGGTGCCTGGTCTCCTAGGTGTGTAGCTTTGTAGCTCCGTTTCTTGTGCAAATCAAGTTCAGATCTTCCACTGCCCCAGAGCAACTTCTTAGATTAAAGGGGTTCCCTCTCACCTGGTGCTTCAAGCTGTGATGCAAATTGACTGGCTATTAGTTACACCCCCCCACTCCCCCGTCAGAAAACTGGTAGCCAAGAAAAATAGTGGCAGTTTTATTTTTAGTGATTTACAGATTTCCTTACCCTATCACCTGTGAGTTTGTAGTTTGAGCACACTTGTGGGAGACCCGTAATGTTTTCACCTAACCACAGTAAGGATATATTCCTAGCACATAAATTCCTTCTCTGACTTATTCCAGCTCCTCTCTAACTTTTCCTTTATTCTCTTCCCCTTTTTGGGTTGCAAATGAAGTTGTCAGGAAGCTTCTGGTGGGGGCCTTCCAATTCTTATGTTGTATTGTCAACATGAAGGTGTTGCTGTCTTGGAAAAGATATAGATGAGTCTCGATAGAAGCAGGCAGAGAATTTTGGACAGAATGATGGTGACTGTTGAATAAATGAGTTGAATAAAAGAGCTCCGTGTATCTAGATTCATTCCCACCCGCTGGTAGTGTCACTTCTGGGCCCCCTGGGATACTATAATATTAAGGCTGGACCTATAATATTATACAAAAATTATGTGTAGAATAGAAGGTATATTCTTTTGTATTTGAGTGAAATATTCAGTAAGTGTCTGTTTAGTTCATTTATTTTATACCATGAGTTAGTGCCAACATTTCTCTACTTGCTTTGTCTAGATGACCTGTGTATTGGTGAGAGTGGAATAGTGAAGTCTTCCACTGTTACTGTGTGAGGGTTAATATGTCATTTAAGCTGTAGTAGTGGGTTGTCGTTGTTGTTTTTCCCCACAAACTTGGATGCCCTTGTGTTTGGGAAATAGATGTTGAGAATAGAAATGTCATTTTGGTAGATTTTCCTTTGATTATATAGTGTTCTTCTTTATCTCCTCTGATCAGTCCGAGTTTGAAATCTAGTATTTTGTCACATATTAAAGTAGCTACACCAGCTTGCTTCTTGGGTTCATTTGCTTGGAGTAATTTGTTCCATGACTTTACCTGGAGGTAATGTCTATCCTTGATGTTAAGATGTGTTTCCTGGAAGCAGCAGGCAGGTATACCATGTTTGCACATCCATTCTGTTAGTTTGTGTGTTTTTATTGGGGAATTGAGACCACTGATATTGGATGTTATCAGATAACGGTGTTTCTTAATTATTTTAAATTTGTTTTTGTTGTTGTTTTGGTATTGGTAGTGGGGTGAGTGTGTGTGTGTGTGTGTGTGTGTGTGTGTGTGTGTGTGTGTGTGTATGTGTATTCCCCAACTTTGATTTACTGGTTTGGGATGATTTATTTCCTATCTTTTCTTGGGTGTGGTTAACTTGTTTAGGTTACAGTTCTTGAGTACCATGATAGGGCAGGATTTTCAGATTTATCTTGATTAAAGTTGATTTTAGCTGGTTGTGGTGGCGCGCACCGGTAGGATTTGCTGAAGGAGGCAGAGGCAGGAGGATCTTGAAAAAGCCGGGCAGTGGTGGCGCATGCCTTTAATCCCAGCACTCGGGAGGCAGAGGCAGGCGGATCTCTGTGAGTTTGAGGCCAGCCTGGGCTACCAAGTGAGTTCCAGGAAAGGCGCAAAGCTACACAGAGAAACCCTGTCTCGAAAAACCAAAAAAAAAAAAAAAAAAAAAGTTGATTTTATCCTGGAATTTCTTAATTTTTCTATCTAATGTGATTCAAAAATTTTGCTGGGTATACTAGTCTGGCATGGCATTTTTGGTCTCTTGGAGTCTGTAGAACATCTGTCCTATCCCTCTTGCTGTTAGAGTCTCCATTGAGAAGTCAGGTGTTACTCTAATGGTTTTGCTCTTATATGTTATTTGGTCATTTTCCTTTGGAGCTGTTAAAATTCTTACTTTGTTCTGTACTTTTAGTGTTTTGACTATTATGTGCTGAGGATATTTTCTTTTGTGGTCCAGTTTATTTGGTGTTTTGTATGCATCTTATACTTTGGTGGGCATCTATTTTCAAGGCATCTATTTCTTCTCTGAGTGTCTTGAAAATATTTCTGTGCTTTCGACCTGGGATTCTTTTCCTCCTCCATTCATTCTCATTATTCTTAGATTGGTCTTTTCATACTGTCCCAGATTTCAATGATGTTTTGTGCCAGGAGTGTTTTAGAGTCAACATTCCTTTGACCTAGGCATCCATTTCTTCTATCATGTCTTCAATGGCCAAGATTCTCTCTTTCAGATCTTGTATTCTCTTGGTGAGGCTTGCCTCTAGGTAAGGTTTGAGTGCCTAAAATTTTCATTTCCAGATTTTATTTTGTTCCAGTTTTTTTAAAATTGATTCTACTTTCATGTCTTGAATGTTTTATTCATTTTCTTCCACTGTTTGTTTGGTTTTGTAGATTTCTTTAAGGCCTTCGTTCATTTCTCCTTTAGGAACCTTTCTCATGTTCATCAGGACTGTGAACTTTTTATGAATGTAAAGTGTTTTTACTTGTGCTTCAACTATGTTGCCCGACTCAGGGCCTGCTGTGGGGGGCAGGCTCTGCTGTAGTGGGGATATCCTGTCCTGGCTGTTACTGGTTGTGTTTTTACATTGGAGTCCAGGCGTCACGGTTTGGGAAGATTGTAATTTAGGTGTTGATATCTGGTATTATATTTGTTGTGGGGGTGTGTTGTCCTTGATTTCTCTTACCTTCTTTGGTTCTTTTTTTTTTAAATTTAATTTAATTTTATTTTACAATACAATTCAGTTCTACATATCAACCATGGATTCCCTTGTTCTCCCCTCTCCCTCCCCCCTCCCCTCCCCCCACCCCCCACCCCCCACTTCCCCCTCCTCCAGGGCAAGGCCTCCCCCCCCCAGGACTGAGATCGACCTGGTAGACTCAGTCCAGGCAGGTCCAGTCCCTTCCTCCCAGGCTGAGCCAAGTGTCCCTGCATAAGCCCCAGGTTCCAAACAGCCAGCTCATGCAATGAGCACAGGACCCGGTCCCACTGCCTGGATGCCTCCCAAACTGATCAAGCCAATCAACTGTCTCACCCACTCAGAGGGCCTGATCCAGTTGGGGGCCCCTCAGCCTTTGGTTCATAGTTCATGTGTTTGCCTTCTCTGGTTCTTAGCAGAGTGGTTTTTATGTTTTCCCTGGTATAACAGGCTTCAGGATCTTGTTAAGTGTAGCCACTGTGGGTTCCAGGTAGAAAGTGTTTCTAAGTGTTGTAATTTGGCACCCCTGCCAACCTATGGTGGCTGTGGCAGCTGAGGTGGCAGCAGTGGCAGCAGCTTGAGCAATCACCCTCACTGCCAGGGGTGGCACATTTCTGCTGTCCTGTTGCTACAAGGTGCTTGTCAGTTTTGTAGTGACCCATGCCTTAAAGTCCCTGACCACCACAGATCGTTTCTGTGTCTTCTTCCTTCTCTCTGTCTGCTAGTCCCACTGTCTGTCTGTCTCTTTCATGTCCCCACTCTAGATTTTCACTTTCCCTCATCCCCCAGTAAACCTCTTGTATTAAATCTCTTGTGTGGTGTGATCTCTAGTGTCTCACCTTGGTCAGGCCTGACAAAGGTATCCTTTTCTACTTCTTTATCATTACACTAAGTATTGAGAGTTGAAACTTATGAATAGAGAAGTCCTAGAGGTGGGTGGCTGAGGGAGTCCACAGGAGGGAGGAAAGCAGGGTGTGTTTTCTACTAGGATCTGCTACATTTCCTCAGAAATTGCAGATAGTGAGGACAGGGAGCAGCAGAAAGTCTGCTGCCGAGCTGGGGATGAGAATCGGGATGGACTTGGAGGAATGAAGGCAGAGGTGAAGATCTGCATGTAGCCTATTGGCTTCACTGGTCAAAATAGGATGTAGGAATACCTGGTTGTGTGGGGCCTGGGATAAAGTAATGAGTGGACCAAAAGAAGTTTGAAGGGGTATATCTGTGTGGTCCACTGCAGAAGGGGTCAGAGAGGAAGAAAAGGCCACAGAAGGTAGTTTGCTACAGATATTGGCATAAAAATTAGGGATTTGTTATGGGTAGCCAACCTACTTCTTTGACTGAATTGGCCATGTGATTAGAATGTGCAGAGCCAACTGAAGACAGTATCATTCCAAAATTTTGGAAATGGCAGATGGGAAATACTGAGTAGCCATGAATGGCTTTGGATTCTCAGAAGACCACCTCCCTCAAGTGTGCTGGCAATAAGGGTTTGCACCAGAACTTCCCTAATGTGTTTTATTAGTTTTATTAACAGAGGACGCAGAGTGAGAACAGTTTGCCATTCATAGACCTTATTATGAAAAGGAATAAACTGTCCAGTGAGGATCGTGGATCGTCCTAGGGTGCTGGACATGCTGCCTCTTTAGGCTTTGTGGTAGAGGAGAGCAATGTCAAGTCCAGCTTGGGTGACTGTTCAGAGGGCAGCAGGCTTCTTTGTGAGGAAGAAACATAACAGTGAGTGTACCCTGGGCCCTTGGATTCCTGGATGGCAAGGTTGGGCCACTAACTACTTGGGAGATAGGCAGAGCCCCTATCTGAAGGTTCTCCTGCTGCTATGGGGCCCAATGTAAGGTGAAATCTGGAACAGCCATGGCCATCTCCACTGCACCTGAAGTGTGCATCCAGCAGGCATCCTTTTTCCCTTAGTTCTGCACTGTTCTGTTCTGGGAAAGCTGCTTCTTTGTAATCCCCAGCCCTCTCGGGTGAGTCCTTGCCATGAACCCTCACCTACACAGATCTTTGCAGCACTGGCGGGTTGGTGATGCTGCGTCCACACTGTGCTGGGTGCGGATGTGGGTGGTCTGTGCAGTTTCCCTTCTCGGCTTGTGCTTGTGTTTGTGCTGATTAAGATTGTTCCCTCTCATCACCTTTGATTTCCTTCCTGTCTTGCCCTTCCCCTCCCTGATCTGGTCGGCCTCTGAATTGAACTCTGTGCCTCCTGGTGTTAGAGAAGTTTCCACAGAGCAGCAGTGCCTTAACACCTTCTCCAATTTTCTTTCTCTTTTCTTTCTTTCTTTCTTTCTTTCTTTCTTTCTTTCTTTCTTTCTTTCTTTCTTTCTTTCTTTCTTTCTTTCTTTCTTTCTTTCTTTCTTTCTCTCTTTCTTTCTTTCTTTCTTTCTTTCTTCCTTTCTTCCTTTCTTCCTTTCTTCCTTTCTTCCTTTCTTCCTTTCTTTTTTTAAGGGATAATGTAAAACAGTGTTTTCTTTTTCTCCTGCATGCAGTTAGTCAAAGGTACCATTCTGAAGACAGAAATTCAAATTTGTTTCACTTTTTATTTGTTTGCAGTGATCTTTTTCAAGGCCAAAATTGGAGTTCTAGAAAGTATTTCTGACTTGGGTGAATGTGCAGAAGGCCAGCACGGCTGACAAAGACCTTCATGGCGTTGGCATTGTATTTTTGTTGCTGTTGCTTGTTTTGCTTTAGCTTTTTTAAGCAGAAGGAATTGGGAGTGTGAATTTTGTAACCAGAAATTTCCAGGATTGCAGTCTTTGGGAAAAAAAATACTAACTTTTTTTACCCTTTACCCTTCAGGTAGTGGATGGTATCAGGCTTGGCTTTCTTCTGAGAGATCTTAATTTTGTAAAGTATCAATTTCCACAGAAGATGTCTGTTTTTCACAATTCTACACATGTCACCTTGTTGCTCTGAGTATGGGTGTTTTCATGTATTGCTAATTCTGCCAGATCACAAATAAGACACTATTACAACTTTTGAGCCAAATTTGAAGCAAGCTTTAATTAAATGCTGCCCAGGTGGATGGACTCTGGTCCGGTCCATTCCCAGGTTCCCAGAAAATGGCAACAAGTCACATTTTGCAGAGGCTCATCAAGGCAAACCCATAAGGCCACATATTCCCCACCAGGTCCAATCAGGGTCATGCATATTTCCTGAAATACTTCCTGCCTACTTTTCTCCTGCCTACATGTGCATATCCAGTATAGTTGAGTCGAAGGAACTTGTTTAGGGGAGCAAAAAAAAAAACATGGTTTGTTTACTTACATAAACAGTAGCCACAGCATTTCAGGAAGTGTATGTCCTTAGGCAAGGGGCTTACAGGTTAGAGGGATTTTTGTTTTATGGATCCTTTAGGCCTGGTAATTAAAATGTAAAACATAGCTTCAGCTCTCACAGGATCTTGGTCAGGGAAATGTTGGCTTTCACATCCCAGTGAAGAAGACGGATGTCTTAACCTAATGGCTGCTGCTGTCATAGGATATGACATGTTGGATAACATGTCCAGCCAACAAGCCAAGTGTTGCTAAAATTCTTTCCCCTGGGCAGATGTAAGGCAATCCTTCCCAAGACCCAGACAGCAAACTGAGGCAGGATTCTGCCACAGTGCATCCTGGGGAAACCATGGGTTGATTGGGTTCCTTAAAGCGCATATGATAAAGATTGTTTATAGGAGTTTGGCCACTCACTCAGCAGGGATGAGTTTCCCAGTAGCTGCAGAAAGAGTGCCCCACCCCAGCCCTTGTCCCCTCCATTCTCCCCTGCCCCCATGTACCTTATCCCCTTTCCAGATCTCACCGCTGGATCCTCAGGTGAGAGTCTTGTGACTTCCTCCATCCCTCCATGTGGGATTGTAAATGGTCAACAAGCCCAGCTGTGATAAGGAATTCTCCAAGATGGAGGTTGCTTATCTGGGAAGACATTCTGTCACATCATGACTAAGATAAGTCAAAACGGTCTGTCATATGAAGAGCATCTGTGATGGTCATGTTTTGAGACCTAATTTGATAGACTTGAAGAAAGTATTGGTGAATTTTACTGTTTATTTTTGTTAAAATCTTAATGTGAATAAGGGATGGAGCGATGGATCAGCAGTTAAGAGCACAGACTTCTCTTCCAGAGTACGGAATTTGATTCCCAGCATTCACATGATAACTCACGACAGTCTGGGACTCCACTTGCAGGGAATGCAATGCCTTCTGGATGGCACCAAGTGTGAAAAAAATTCATACACATGAAATGAAATCAATTAATATTAATTTGCAGTTATGTTAGGAATATCATGAAAGCAGAAGCAGGCATGGTGAAGTCTCAGGGTTAATCATTTAGTGTCTCTGCGTCATCACTAGAGAGTGACCATTGTGGGCTCTTTGTTATCAGACTGTGAGATCCTGAGATTTGGGAATGTTTACTCTAGTGGATGGAGGGTTTCCTCATGGCCTTATGCAAAGAAAACCTTTTCTGAATTCAGGGACTGCTTTTCATACCTGTGAGCCCTAAGTGGAGTATTTCTGCCATGTATGTCTATTTTATCTATCCATTGAGTAATTGTATTCCTTGTTGTTGTGTTTTAAGTATATTGGCAGAAAATGGACACATTGAAACATGAAGTGAGAGAATGTCATGGGCTTCTAACTCATTCCTAATGTTTCAGGTTTCCTATCAAGCCCTGTGTGGTTCCTGTGCTTGAATCTACTTGGAGCCTGCTCCTACCCTGAATTCTGTTTTATTTTGTTTTGCTTTGCTTAGCAAAGAATATTCCCCTGAGCACCTGTTTGGGTGACTATGTGGTCTGCTGACTGCAGGAGTCTTCAGGAGGACATCTAGACACATCAGATGCACAAAATGGTAAGTATGCCTCGGGCTCCTGGAATCCCGGGTGGCAGGTGAATGAAAAATAAGAGAGGACATGACTACACCCATGTATGGTGGAGGAGAAGGTTCATTGTAAATATGAGAGAGAGACAGCACGGCCAGGGCCTCTGGAGTGGTCCGCAATGACCTGGGCCATGGTAGAAGAGAAAGGGTAGGAAGAGCAGGAGACAAAGAGAAGAGAAGGAGGAGAAAGGGGGACCAGGTGGCCAAGAGGCAAAGTGTCTGGGCCTTATAGACTCAGAGAAGCTGGCGAATGCCATGGACTGGACCATCGGGGCTACCATGACCGTAGGAGAACCAGGGCTTGGGTTCAGTGACTGACAGACAGACAACACACTCAGAAGTGGTTTGAATCTGCTGCAATTCACTTCATAACTGAAAATATTCCTGAACCTTGATACTGGAAACTACTCTTCTCTTCCCGTTTCCATACTTGTTTTTTCCTATTGTATCCACCACTTTATTTGTACATCACATACATTCTACTATCCCTGTAACACTCCTACCTACCCACAGATTTCATGAAACCTTTCTTCTCCTTGTTTTCTATGAACACTCAGTCCTGTTTTGATACAGATGGGTAAGAGATCAGAGATAGAATCCATATATATGAGAAACAGACTGCATTGGACTTTGTGTGCTTGGGTTACATGGCTCAGAAGGAAATATTTTTTGACTCTAACAGAGTTAAACTACATACAGTGAGAACAATTATCAGGTAAGCATTACATTCACGATATCCAGTCCATTTTTATTTGGCAACTTTGGAGAAAGTACTCTATTATTTATCCTATCTTGATGAGTCCAAAGTTTTGTGCCTAAATCACTTTTTAGTATAACTTACATTATAGACCTAAAAATATCTTTTTATACCTTAAAACATTTTCTTGATAAACACTTAAGCTTTTACATCTCTCAACCTTTATAAACTTTACATCTCCTTTGTGAGTTTCTTTTCTGAAATTAGTGACAAGGAAAACTGTAAAACTACAACTGTCTAATCTTCAACCACATCTGTGACCTGGGAAGGATAAAAGGTTACCTGAGTAAACAGGATGTGGAGAGCAAGCAGCTTCCAAAACTAGAAATGACAGAAGCAGCTGGCTGCTTGGACAGTCATGCAAGGTTCCCCTGCAACGTTGGGGCATCCATCCCAGCCTACACTATCTACAGACTGTTCTGTGAAGCAGGAATTTTGAAGGACTGTCCTATCTTGTTTTTGCAAAGTTTGCCAGTAGACTTCATTGTGACTTGCTTGTCCAATTAGACAGTATGCTGTCAGTAACTGAGGCAAGAAGAGTTTCTTGCCCAGTGGCTAGCTTTGCCACATTGAAAGCAAACTCTATATAGAGTTTCTTTGATGCCCATCATCTTCTCTGAAGTATATTGGTGCTGCCAGGATCAGATGTATCTCACTGTCATGAAAAGCCTCATGTTATTAAAACAGTTTAAATTCCATATTCTCTAGTCCTGTGAAGTGTTTGAAGACCACCTATATAAAATATATCGTTTAATCTTAAAAAACATACCTAGTGACTACAAGTTTGATTGTTATAGATAACTAACTACTGACTTGCATTTCTTAGTTATCCTAAATAGTTATCCTAAATAGTTTGTAATAATAGCTTTCAAGGACTAGAACTTTACATTACATTTTTAAATGAGCTGCATAGGTACAATACCTTAAACAAGAGTAGAAATATATATATACAATATGTTATAACAAAAGAATCCTAAATTTGTATCAATATACAAAAACCCATACCAGTGTAAAGTATTTGAGACTAGTAGCTGGTTTTTAGTTTAAAAGTAGATTCTGTAATCTCCCCTTTCATCCTATCATTCCTATATCCCCTCCCCTATTTTTTTTCACTAGATAGTAAAGGATAGAGGAAAGAAAAAGAAAGAAATCCCTTAATTTAACCTTTTTTGTTTAGTTTCCTCACTGACTATAACCAATAACAAATTGCAACTAATCTCCCTAAATAAAGACAAATATCCATAATCCACCGAATGACCAAAAACCACCTATCCTATCTCTTGGGAATGTAAGCATTGTGTTCTTAAAATTACTTCCTGTTGCCTGGGGGCAATGGCATCTTTAGAGGACCCTGAGAAATTTGGGATGATGGTTAAGTCCTGGGAGAGCTAGCTGTATCATTTTATGTCCAGTCTGTGTGTATTGGGAATTTGCACTTAAGTGAAGTCCTGGCTGCAGTAGTCTGTGAGGCGGGACCATCTCAGCTAGCTGCTTTGAAGTTCTTCTGGATGCAGATTTTTGAGGAAACTGCAACAGAGGCTTTTTGTGAGACTGTATCACCTGGGCTACTTGTCTTGTCATATAAACTTTTAAATGTAACATACGTATCTGCATTAACACAAGCGTGGACTGTGTGGTGTGCACAAGTCAGCTAAAGTTAATTTTCTAATCTATGTTTGAGCAGGTAAAAGACATCTGTCAACTTTTAAGTCTGTTTGGACTGTTTAATAAAACTGTGATAGAAATCGCCTTCCAGTCCTCATGAAAGGATGGCATAGAATAATAAGTTATTAAGACTCTATAGCTAACAAATTTATCATGTCTCATCTAGTGTCAGAGCTGTTCACATGTCAGGGGATCAGCATATACATCACCTGTCTGGTAGTTTTTTTTTGGTTTCTTACTTCGTTTCTGCAGCCAAGATTTTCAGGAGGTCTCCCCCAGTCAAATCTGATCTTTATTAATCCCATAACTTCTCTCTTCCTTTGGAAACAAAAGCATAACATCTCCTCCAACACAACAAATTTCCTACTTCCATTTTGAAGTCAAGACATCCTTAAAATATATATAGGCTTGTTTAACTCAGCAGTTGTTTTTTTTTTTTTTTTCCCCAAAATCCAATGTCTCTCAGTAGCTGTTGTTTTTTGTTCACTAGCATTCAAAAAAGTTAATAAAGCATTATATAGGGCCCAAACATCCTGTGTTATATTTCTCATCCTTATGTGGCTTATTCTTTTTATATTACTTTACTTTCTCTTTAAATACTTCCTTTTATTATTTTCAAGCTATTTATTTATTTACTTATTTATTTTTTCTTACTCTGCCCATTTTCTTTCCTTTCTTCAGTACTTAAACACATTTTCAAGGATAATGTGCCTATTCAGAGGTTTTCTTCAGTCTGGACTTGGTTTTCTACATGTCTGCAGTATGAGCTAAGCCTTGAAAGGCTAGGCCACCCATCATGACCCAACAGGAAGGGACAGCCACATGCAGTAAGCATTTACAAGACAGCCAGAGAGACTTCGGTGTGTATTCACTGTGGCTGCGGAAAGTGCTGCTTTGCTCTTCTGTGAGAGCCAAGCCTCTTGCCTAGCCACCCTGGCTCTGGGAAGTTACTGAGCCCATGCTGCAGCAAGTGCTTCTACCTAGTCTCTCGCCGACCAGCATGCCAGCTGTTCACAGGCCCTACGCAAGAGCTCAACTGCACAGCACGGCCTCTTAAATGAGCTGCGTCTCTGTACACAGTGAGCATTTGACTGCCTGAGAGACACTGGTTGCTAGGAAGCTGTATCCGGCTCTGTGTCCAGACCTTTTTTCAGCTTTCTCAGGCCCTATGTTTAGATATACATGCCTCCTCGCTGGACACCAAATGTAGCTGGTCTTTCTTTGGACTGCCAGCTCCCGAGTAATGACATGTAGACTTCTTATTAATTATGAAGGCTTGACCTTAGCTTAGCCTTATTCCCAATTAGCTCTTAAAACTTAAATTAACCTGTTTATATTAATTAATTGACATTCTGCCTTGTGACTCATTACTTCTTCCCAGTACCATATGTCTGACTTCCTCTGCATCTGGCTGGCAAATCTCCTATGCCTCAGATTCTTCCCAGTGTTCCTATCTCTGCCCAGAAGTCCTGCTTATCCTCTCCTGCCTAGTTGTTGGCATTCTGCTCTTTCTTAACCCAATCAGAAGGTGCAGTAGGCATACAAGGAAGGACAGAGACATATCTTTATACACCATGATCAAATATCCTGCACCATGTGCCACATCTCCATTATCCAGGCATCACCTGATGGGCAGTCAGGCTGATTCTTTCTCTAATTATTGGGACTAGAGCAGCAATGATCATCAGTGTGTATGTATCTATTATAGTGTACCGACTCTTTTCATGATATGCAGAGAAATGTATGGCTTGGTGAAATAGTAATTCTATTTTCTGCTTTTGAGGCAAGCTCACACTGATTTGCTTAATTGCAGCAATTCAAATTAACACCAATACTGAGTAAGAATTCAAGCTTTTCACCTGCTTACCTGCATGCCAACCCTGCAGAGATCTAATTTAGTCTTTTCTTATTTAAAGTATAAGTGTTACAGCTCTGAGCAACAAGGCTTCCCCAATGGGAGTGTTACAGTTCTAATGGGGGACATGTTTCCCCATGGCAAGTGTTACAGCTCTGAAGGGAAAGGGATCCTAAGTCAGGAGCCAGGGAATACCACAAAGTCACACCTCACAACAAACCACAGAACAGATTTATTTCAAGACCCAGTAGGATGGCTGCCTCTGCTTAGGTGAGAAGCAGCAGAGAACTGAGCAAAAGACAGGGTTTATATAGCATTTCTTGGGGGTGAAACTTTCGAAGGTGAAGATTTCCAGGGTGGGAATTCGTGGGTTTTTAAGCCCAGATTTTGGGCTTTTTCTCTGTAGAGCAGAGCTTGGCCACCTGGTAAGGGCTGAGTCTGGTCTTTATGGCAGTTAGAGTGTTCTGTGGGCAGAGCCTGGCCTTTGGAGGTCCTTAGGTGTGGGGCCTGGCTACTTACATGCCTCAAGTAGCTTATGAAAAGGCCAAGAAACTATTTAATATGTTTATTATTGGGAATTTTCTCTCTATAAGTGATGTATTTTATCTAACCCTTACACCCCAGCACACCTTTATTTTATGTGCTTTTGTTTTATAACCCACTGAGTTCAGTTAGTGTTATCTCAATGTGTGTGGCCATCCAGAGGGTGTGTGTGGGCAACCTACTAGTGGTGACATTTCTGAGGAAAAATGACTCTCCATCTCCACAAATGCATCAGTTGTCTATACCTTCTTAGCTAGGAGTTGCCTTCTTGAGAACCAATCCCATTCTACCCAAAAATTTGACTGTCATGATCCAAAATGTTTGTGGGATTTTACTTTTTTGTTTGTGGTTTTTCAATTAAAGGTTTCTCTGTGTAGCTTTGGTGCCTGTCCTGGAGCTTGCTCTGTAGGCTAGGCTGGCCTCGAACTCACCGAGATCCACCTGGTTCTGCCTCCTGAGTGCTGGGATTAAAGGCGTGTGCCACCACCGCCTGACCGGGATTTTATAGTTTTATACATGCATTGTAGAATATTTTTTGGGGAAAATTTGTTTCCTTCTCAATAAGAATACTCTTTTTTTCCATTGTGTCTTTATTCATTGACCTTCTATAAACCTACAATGTTCATGTTTAACATAGACAATTATTATTCATGTAACCGATGTAGGATTAAGTCAATAAGAAATCAGTTGTTTCCAACTGATGTTGGTCTAATTGACACAGGAAGAAAACGAAAGTGAAAGGGAGAAGGAAAAAAACTAAACACTTCTCATGAATTTGGTGTGGCTGGAGACTTAGGCCAGAGAACTTGTTTTAAATTGAAACAGAGGAGTCCTACATTGTTTGATAGGCAGAGTCACTTATTTGTAGAGACCCACAGAGGTTTCCTAGTGAGAACTTACTCAGGGTCCGAGAATCTGAGCTTGCTTTACCCAGCAGGGCTGCATAAGGGGATGATTTGACCATGGGCGTAGCTTGGCTGTGCGGTGTGCTTCGATCCAGCAAGGGGGAGGTCTTTTGCCCCACTTCTTGGCATTGTTATAGAAAGCCCTTTTGAAGAGGTGGAGGGACTGTTGGGCTTTGATCCGGGTCCTCCCGAAGCTATCCTGTGATTCTGTTTTTCTCCTCTTCTCTATCTTTATATGTAAAAGCTTCTTAACCCTCTCTCCTCCTCATAGGAACCCTTTAAAGGGTGCCAGCTTGCTTCCCACACTTATTAATCCACTTTTCTTGTCTTCTATTGATTTCTCATCCATTACTTGGTGAATAACGTAGCAGAGATGGTGCATCCTTAGCTAACCTATATTGTAGGACATGGAGACCTCAGGTTGATGATTGTTTTTGAAAAAACTGATTAGTTTGGCGAGCCATTGAGAACATAAATGTCACAATGGAAATGGAGTAGGAAGTAGGTGGGAAGTTTTTATTTGTGAGAGAGGAGAATTGGTTTACTTTGCTCTGTGTAATTGTTTGTCCAGTACTTAATTGGTTATTGGAGTCTGGGCAGGGTATTCCAGTTTAGAGAAGGGTAACTTTATTCAAAGCAAAGGCACAGTACAGGTCAGAAATATACAGTGAAAGGTGTCAGTAGGCCCTATGAGTGGGGGTACTCAAAGGTGTCAGTTATCTGGGGGGGCGAGGGAGGGTTGAAGGAAAGGGGATTTGGTTGCTGAGAGACACAGCATGCACAGAAGGTAGGGTGTTTTGACTGACAGGATTACACTTGGTCAGCCTTGCTAACCGCACATGTCATTTCCCATAGTGATCTGATTTTAGAACTGTGAGACCCAATTATTTAGAAGAAAAAATTGTGAAAACATTAAAAGAAAAACATTTCCTTTGAGAATACAGTTTGCCTTATTGCATGTACACCTCAAACTACTTGATTTCAAATCAGCCTATTTTTATTATGTCCCATTTGTTTTCCAAAAGGTATTTGAATACAATAAGGAGTTACTAAGGCATTACTAAAGGAACTGACTTGTTGCTATTTTTAAAGCAGACATAGATACAACACACTAAAGAGAATTTTTCTAAGACGGATAACCACAGGGTTCTTATTGTTCAGAAGGGCTGTGTGCAGAGACCACGCCAAGAGCCGAGTCCCAGGCTGTTCAGTCTTCTCTGCTTGCTGCTTCACTGTTGTCCTGGTCCTCAGTATCAACCTTCTTATCAATCACAGCCACTCTCCTTGTTTAAAATTCTAGCTTGCTCACGTTCTTTTCTTCTACCAAGTATTCAACAATCTGTACCATCAAGTTCACTTCAAGTTCTCTGATGTAGGGCAGAAGGAAGTTATGTTCTTGACTCTGATAGCACAGGAATGGCCCTTACTCGAGTTCCTGACTGAGTCCTTGTTCCTCACTGAACTTTCCTGATTCATGTCTTCTCTGTAGGCATTTTGTTCAGTATTTTTTGTCTTTGAAATGTCCAAGTTTCTACCAGAATGATTCATTTAGTTTTGTGTTCAGTGTGTTCTAGATTTTTTTTTGTCTAAAGAGAATTTTCTTGCCAATTCCTCCACATTTCTTCTAAGACATGTTTAAAAGGCCAGTAGAGAACCAGGTTAGTTTTGCTTACAACAAAGGTCCCACTTTTAAAAAAATCTAATTCTTGTTATAGGCTTTTCATCTGATTGTCATAAATGGATCTGAGAAATGTGATTTAAAGCAGAAAGCATTTATGTCATCTCACAATTGTAGAGTACACTCCATAAAATGTATGACTGTGAAGCGTCTGGTCAAATCACACACAATCAGGAACAGAATGATGTGTAGTTGTCTGTGTCTCAGCTCCCTCCTTCCATTAATATAATCTCTATACAGTTCCCAAAGTGCTTCATCTCAAGTGTGTGTGTGTGTGTGTGTGTGTTGTGTTGGATATGACTGGCCCCTGTAGGCTCATGTGTTTGAAACCTTAGTCCCCAGTTAGTGGAACTCATTGGAAAGTATTAGAAGTGGCCTCAGTTTAGGGGGTGTGTCACTGGAGGTGGTCTTTGGGGTTTTAGAAGACCATTTCTGACACTGTGTCCATCTTTTTGCCTGCTATCTTTTTCAGGAGTAAAACATACTTTTCCAGCTCCATGCCTGTCTGCTTCCCGTCATTATAATCATTGACTAACTCTCTAAAAGTGTGAGCAAGCCCTGATTAAATACTTCTTTGGTCATGAAGTCTTATCTGAGCAGTAGAATAGTAACTGAGACTGTGCATCTGCCTTTCTTACAATAAGAACTCAATATAACGTCCTATAGACGTTTTGTGATTAGCAGTTATCTGTGTAATTACTTAGAAGTATCTTCAGAATCTTCAGTCTAGATGATTCTGTATATTGTCAGCCTGTCAGTGAAAAGTAACCATCTTAATATGTGCACTATTTTAGGAGCCAGTGACCTTTGAGGATGTGGCTGTGAAGTTCACCTCAGGCGAGTGGGCTTTGTTGGATTCTAGTCAAAAGAAGCTCTACAGAGATGTGATGAAAGAGACATTTTTGAACCTTATGTCCATAGGTAAAGAATACAACCTACTCCTGTTGCATATTCAGTCATAGAACAACTGTTTCATGCTTCTATATGTAGTGGTGTGATTTGAATTCTTGAATGGAACATGTAGTGACGTTAGTGTGCATACTCATGTCATAAGAGCAAGATTGCAATAATGTTTTTAAATCTTGAATATGTCATAATGAATTCTTTGGGTTTACTTCTAGAGAAAGGACTAGAAGAAAATATTGAAGAGGACTACAAAGATCTCTGCAGAAACCTGGGGTAATTTATATTCAATAGAAAGGAATTTATATTTAACATTTGGGAGTGAGAGGATAAAATGAATCTAACAAATTGAATCTAACCACAAATTCCTGTAACAGAGCATTGAATTATATTGTTCAATATTTGTGTATACCATCTGTAATTTATGAATATTACCGACATGTAATGGAACATTAATCTCCAAAAGAGCTTTTCCAGTAGTTTATTACACAAAATCTTTCCTTCATATTTAAAATTATTTAGTATCATTCTAAATACTTTTCTGAGGCTTAAACATAAGGGCTTTGTTTCATTCCCACTCTTGCTGTGAGAGAAAGCAACTGTGGAGTGGAGCTCCGTTTTACTTACAGTTCCTTATCACAGTCCCATCATAAAGGGAAGCAGGGCAGGAACGTAAGCGTGACAGGCATCAGGAGGCAGGAACTGAAGCAGAGGTGATGGAGAAATTCTGTTTGCTGGTATGTTCCCCATCCTTTACTCAGCTCCTGCCTTATTCAACCCTGGCTGATCTCTCTAGGAGCCAACACCCACAGTAATTGGAACATGTCTCCGCAGATATGTCTAAATGTCTATCTGGTAGAGCTTTTTTCTCCTTTGGTTTTCCTTCTCAGATGTGTGAACTAGCTTGGGTCAAGTTGATGGAAACTAACCAAAACACTTGACTTCTTGTCTACATTACACACAAATCCCACACTATTAATCCAGAACCTTTCATGGTTTGTTTCTCTCTAAACCATCCTAATCTTACAATATACAGCATGATGTAACATTAGAAAGCACAGATTCTTAATAGAAAATATCACAGGAACTGTCCTAGTAGAGCCTTTTAGGTACATTCCATCATCCTTAGAACTAGAGAAGTCAAACTTCCATCATTTACATTGTTCTCAGCATTCCTGTCCACTGAGTTCCTGAGACAACTCACTATCCTCTGAGATATGGTGACAAAGGTACTGTAGCCTATGTGTTTCTGGTCATTTTCACGGTCTTTATGAAAACCACATGGTCAGCTCTGTCACAGTAATACCCTATGAACCTGGTAACTAACTTCTGTTTTAGAGTGCTCTCTGTTCATGTTATATCACCATGACCAAAGTCATCTTTTGGAGCAATGGGCATATTTTGGCTTATACTTCCATGTTATAGTCCAGGAGGTAAGGCGGGGCATGCGCTCAAAATAGGCAGAAACCCAGAGGCTGGAACTAAACTGGAGACCATGGGGGAATGCTGCTTATTAGCTTGCTTGTCGTGGATTACTAAGGTATCTTTCTTATAAAATTCATACCCACCTACCCAGAGGCACACCTTCCACCATGGGCTAAGCCCTCTCTCATGAATCAGGAATGAGAAAATGCTCCTAAAGACTTGTTTCCAGTCCAGTGTTTTTGAGCCATTTTCTCAATTAAGGGTCCTTATTCTCCAGTGACCCAAGATGGATCTAGTTGATAAACTAACCAATGCAGGCTGAGTATTTTGAATGCCAAAATGCAACAACTTTATGTGATTGTTATGATTGTCTCTTAATGCCAAGACCTGTGCCTGAATGTTCACACCATTTATATCCATTAATTATTTTATGTGTATGTATATGTATACTTTGTACACTGCCTGTGGGAAAAAGATTTGCAGAGGCCAGAAGAGCACAATAGATCCTTCAACTCAAGATCAACAGGAATTTGTGAACCGTCCACATGAGTGCTTATGTTAAAACTCTGGTCTACTGGATGAGCAAGGATTGTTCTTAATCTCTAAGACTATGATACAGCTCCTTCATAATTTTTTGTTTGTTTGTTTGATTTTTGGTTATAGATTTTTGAGACATGCTTTCTCTCAGTAGCCCTAGCTGTCTTGGAATTAGCTTTGTAGATCAGGCTGGTACTGAACTCACAGAAGTCTGCCTGTCTTTGCCTCCCTAGTGCTGGGATTAAAGGTGTATACCACCACTACCCTGCTGCATTCATTGTACTTAATGAAGCATAGCCAACAGTCTACTTCTTTATATATGATGGGTTGACAAGTAGTTACATTGTCCTCAACTTTGGAGGTATTCTGCTTTTTCCTGTTATAGTAAAGTTGTAGTGGACCACATTAACCAACCTTCAACATTTCCCTTGTTTAAAGTAATTGTCTTCTCATTTCTTACAGAACTCAGTTGGTTGAGAAAGACTGTGAATATAAATGTGATAGTCAGTGTGATGGCAACCATCATCCGATTCAAAAGAATATGGTTAATGAAGACAACCCTTCTGCAGTAATAGTTCATGAAAGCCCATTGCTTGTAAGAAACATCATTGATCATTCATCCTCACATGTGTATCTCAGAGACCAAACTACAGGGAAAGAATCTCAATGTAAGGAAGCTTTTATACATCAGAAACATTGGGAAAATAACAGTAATTCTGAATCACTTCAGGTACTTGAAACTTCTCCCAGAGAGAAATCTCATGAGAATCAGCAATGTAAGGAAGACTTTCGGAGTCTCCCTTCTAAGCAGCATCACGAGAGAACACAGTGTGGGGATAAACTCAATCGGAACATATTAAGGAGATATACATATAGCCCAACAGATGATGGAATCCATACAGAAGTGAAATCATTTGTTCACAACCATAGTGAAGAAGCCTCTATTGATTCCAATAATCTTATCAACCCTGAAAAAGGTCATATTGGAAAGAAAAAATACAGTTGTAAGCAATGTGGGAAAACATTTCAATATGCTTCATGTTTTGAGAAACATAAAGTAACTCACACTGGAGAGAAGCCTTATGCATGTAAGCAGTGTGGAAAAGCCTTCACCAGTTCCAGCTGGTGCAACACTCATGAGAAGGGTCACACTGGAGAGAAGCCTTACATGTGCAAGCACTGTGGGAAAACCTTCAGAAGTTCCAGTTACTGCAACATTCATGAAAGAGTTCATACTGGAGAGAAACCTTATGCATGCAAGCACTGTGGCAAAACCTTTGCCATTTTGAGGTCTCGAAACTGTCATGAGAAAATTCACACTGGAGAGAAGATTTACGCATGTAAAGATTGTGGAAAAACCTTCTCAAGTCCCACTTCTTGTAGCATTCATGAAAGAATTCACACTGGGGAGAAACCTTATACATGTAAGCATTGTGGCAAAACCTTTGCAAGTTTGACTGGGTGTATCACTCATGAAAGAAATCATACTGGAGAGAAGCCTTATGCATGTAAGCATTGTGGAAAAGCTTTCAACAATTCCAGCTATCGCAATGTTCATGAAAGAATTCACACTGGAGAGAAACCCTATGCATGTAAACACTGTGACAAAACCTTTGTCATTTTGGGTTCTCTTATCACTCATGAAAGAAGTCATACTGGAGAGAAGCCTTACACATGTAAGCATTGTGGAAAAGCCTTTTCCCAAGCCAGTTATCGTAATATTCATGAAAGAATTCACACTGGAGAGCAACCTTATGCATGTAAGCACTGTGGCAAAACTTTTGCCATTTTGAGTTCTCGTAATACTCATGAAAAAATTCACACTGGAGAGAAGCCTTATGCCTGTAAGCACTGTGGGAAAACTTTCACCAGTTCTATTTGGTGTAATGCTCATGAAAGGGGTCACACTGGAGAGAAACCTTATGCATGTAAGCATTGTGGGAAAATGTTTGCCATTTTGAGTTCCCGTAACACTCATGAAAAACTTCACACTGGAGAGAAACCTTATGCCTGTAAGCATTGTGGTAAAGCATTCACCA